>NC_141602.1:21050676-21214426 GCF_047967505.1 Dipteris shenzhenensis | reverse complement strand
ATGATTTGGAGGTCAACCTTGACAAGACCAAGGTCATGATCTTTAACACCTCTCGAGCAAGCATGCAATGGAAGCAGTTTACTTTTACTTTCGGTGGGTCACCAGTTGAGATCGTATCCTCATACACTTACTTGGGGATCATCTTCTCCAGCTTGATCTTCACGATGAGACCAGCGATGCAGGCCAGACTGAGTAGGGGATACGCCTCACTGGCTCGGCTAGAGAGACAATGCTTTCACTCCCACTTCCAGGACCCTCAAACCAAGGCTCTTCTCTTCGACTCCTTGGTTCGACCAGCCGGTATGTATGGCACCGCTTATTGGGGGCCTGACATGTCAAAGATAGAGTGGACACGGGTGGAGCACCTGCAGATCCTCATGCTCTCACAAATGATCCGAGGGAAACCGTCTGTACCACATCACATCATTCAGGCCGAGTTTGGTGCTTCTCCACTCCAGCTAGATGCAGCCTTTCATACCATCACATATCTACACCCATTAGGGAGACAGAGGTTGCCATGGTTGGCTCTCGATTCCTCCACGAGGTTGGCAGTAGAGGGAGACGAGCGATGCTGGTATGCACGGACTCACAGATGGTTTGTGAGACTAGGGTTGTGCATCGATAGGATACCTCCTTTTCAGTACAGTTTAGATGCCCCTCTGGTACTCCCACCCACCATCCCGATTGGGCCACACACCAACCAGGTCATTCGAGAGGATATCCTGCAGCTACACACCTTTAGGACCTGGTTGGAGCCGAGGAAGCTACCAGTGAAGCTGAGTTTCTACAGAGATTATTGTCTTCGTATTTCGGAGGAGGGATTCATCACACCACCGGGGTACATTGAGCTTCATATGCCTCACTCACTATGGATCTTCATCGGACAGTTTCGGGTATCATCACACTGCCTCCGCATAGAGAGCGGCCGAGCAGAGGGGATTCCTAGGGAGCATCGCTTATGCATATTGTGCGACTGTCAGGAGGTTGAGTCGGAGGAGCATTTTATTTTCAGATGCCTAGTGTACTACGAGATTTGAGGTCGCTACCACTGTCGCTTCAGAGACGGCTCTGGGCTCCTTTCCAGATTCCTGGCCTACCCAGATCAGAGATGCCTCGCGGCCTTCATTCACGAGGGGGTCCAACACAAAGAGTACTTACTCAGGTGACGGGGCTTGGCCACATCATCAAACACCTCTCAAAGCAAGATCACAGAGTTCTTCCCATCGAGTGACATTGATCGTCCACTCTCTAGCCGCAGCCGTGACAGAGACCTCGACCCGACGATCGCAACACGACACACAAGACATCGAGGGGACACACAGATCACTCTAGACTCGGGATACGTCCCACGGGAGTCACGGTGGCTCTGGTCTTGCGTCGAGCCTCGTCCAGGAGACCAAGACACACAACACCCCTTGGCGAGTGCCAGCGTCCCATCACTGGCTATGCACCAGCCAGGGTGACATGACATACGGAGGATTCTGCTCCGCTCCAGTCCTTTTCTTTTCATTGTTACATCTAGATGTATTCGATTATGTATGATCAGACTTAGGATTCAGCATGAGTGATGATGCTCGTTTCAGTAGCTCCACCCTTATTGTGATTTGTATCAGGTTTTCTTTCAGTCTCATAGACTCATCGGTCTTCCGAAGACTCTAATAAAATTTCTTTCTTTCTTTCTTTCTATGTTGGCAGAAAGATGGATCAACTCCTTTCATGTCCGCGTAATGCCAAGCAAACACATCCTTGAATTCCAATAACAATTTATGCAAAGCTTCAGAAAAAGTTGCATCTAACAAAGAACTAACATGTATCAACGTTGGATCTTGTTCTGTTCCAAGGTTCATCTTAGTTAAATCATCCTCTTGGACTCTCGCACACTTTCTTAAGTGATCCTCAAATGCTGTTTCGGCTTCAATGATTGCTTGAATGTCGATTTTAACATAAACTTCTTCCTTCTCATCAACATCCCACTGGTCTGCATAAACTCCATCTGTCTTCTTTTCTTTGCCTTCTTCTTGGGCTTCCTTCGGACTGAGACTATCCGAGATCGGAACTGCAGACATCTCCATTGCTAGAAAACTGCACCTTAAAAGATTCTTGTACTGATCAAGAATACTCAGCACATACACTTCAAAAATTGGCACAAGAGATGGATTTCTTTTCAAAAACCATTCCTCCACTGCAGCCACCATGTTAATGCCTTCAGCTGCCAAGGGCTGAACCCTTTTCGGTACATTTCTTGATGGAACCATTGCCATCTTGAATTTCTTCTTTCCTTTTTTGATAGTCACCCTATCAGTCCCCCAATCCTGCTTGATCTTGGCTACCCGAAACCACGGCCTGCCAAGCAGCATCGAATAAGATTGCTCATCTCCCTCCAATCTTAGGACCACAAAATTGACCATAAACATCAATCTGCAAACTCCAATCTGTTGATTCTGCAGAATTCTTGGAGGCTGGACCCTTCTTTGGTCCGCCATCTTCACCTGAAAAGGGGCTGGTTCTAATTCATTGAGGCAGAATTTCCTATAAAGGTCTTCATACAAGATGTCCACCCTTGACCCACCATCTAGCAGGACTTCTGGTATCATCTGTGACTTATATTCCACTTGAATAAGTGGTACAGTATAATCCACATCCTCTATCTGTGTTGCATTCACAGCTGGGTCAACTTCAAAAGACTCTCCCTCTTCTTTTTTCGCCTTATCCGCCGTTAGGCTCCCCATGTCAACTGACAACTTAGCCAACAACTGCATTTTGAATTCTGGTACCGGATTGAGAAGCTGATCCATTGTGATATTAATCTTCACCTTGAGCAGGCTGTGAAACAATTCTTCTTGTTCCCCTGGAGCCTCCTTTTCTGATTCCTTAAGCACGCCAATCCTCTGCTGAGCCTGTCTGCAAGCCCCTTTCTTTTTCAGAATGTCTACTTTTTGGCTTTCGTCTGGCCTATCAGATACCTCAAGTTGTACTAAGCTCCCTTTACTGACAGCTTGATCTTCCTTTGGTTCCACCTCAATCACTGCTGGATTTGCACATTGAGGTTGGACTTTGTTCTCTGTTGGTTGTACTGATACACCCATTTTCCCTTGGGCAGGCATAGGTTGTGTGGTGTCCATCAATGCCCACTTAACCTTTTTCTCTGCATTCACCTTATCCAAGGCTTTAAGAACCTCATGTTGAAGTTTCTTTTGCTCATCCCAATCAATTGGGTGTTTATGTTTGTTTGCCATTGGTATTTTTTCCTCCTTTGGGATTGGTCCTTTAGACCTTGTTACAGCCAGTGCTGCCGGATCATTTTGTCCTTCTGACATGTTACTTTCCTGCTGACATCCTGAGCAATCACATAAAATAGCCAATATTGGCTCCATACCCTTCTTCTTTTGTGCTTCTGTCTGCTTCAATTTTCCCGGTCCTTCCCCTATCCCATCTGCTCGAGCTGTATTATCACAGCATTGGCCTGGACTAGTGGTGGACGAGGTGCATTTTGTGTTTGTGATCGTGTCTAGTATTGAACAATTGGGATGCCCCTCCCATTGCGATGTTTACACCAGAGTTCACATCCTGGATCTTGCCTGTGTCCAGCTTTTCCACAATATGTGCAATTTTGTGCATCAATACTTGTATTGGCTTGTCGAGGATTATTTCCCCAATTTTGATATGCTGGTCTTGTCATTTGGTTAGCATTCTCATTTACCGGTGGTTGTGCCACTACTACAGCAGCTTACATGTGAGGAGGCAACCGCCCCCTATAATTCGGATTGTACCAGCAATTGGCACTGTCATGATTCCGTTTGAGGCAAAACTCACATTGAGCTTTCTCAGAGGAACCGGCTTCTGATAGCCCCATACTTTTCAAATGCTTTTTTATATTTTTCTCTAGGTTTTCGACCCCTATGGAAGCTTTTGCCTTTTTCTTTGACTTGGAGCTCCCCTTGGACTTTACGTTCTTGGATTCCTTTTTCCTTTTTCTCTTGGACTTCATGTCCTCATCATCCGAAGCATCCGAATCATCTTCCTCAGATTCAGATTCTGCATCATCATCCTCACTCTCAGTGTCAGAGTCTTCGTCCGAATTTGTCCTCTGCTTCCTTCTTTTTCCCCTTCTTTGATTTGCTTTTGGTCATACCAAATCTTCGTTCTGCACGTTGTGCCGCTACAACCATGTTGTCAAAGTCGTTGGCTCCTGCCAACATGTCCCTTCCTGCCACAGCACTTCTCAATTCCTTTTTTAACCCTTTGCAGAAGTAATCCCCCAATTATTCCTCAATCGGTCTCTGCGCGGTAGCTAGCCTCTGGTTCATATTTTGGAACTTTTAGGCATAGTCTTCTACCAACAGATCCTTCTGTTTCAATTGTTGAAGTTTCTTGAGGATTGCTTCCGGTGTTTTCTCTTGTTGGAATCTTGATAGAAAAGCTTGTTTCAGAGCATCATAGTTCGCAAAATGATTCATACCATATTGAATGAACCAACTCATGGCCTTGCCTACCAAGGTTGCTACCAATTGTTCCTTCTTGACCGCATTGCCAAGCTGACCTTCGAAACCACTTGCTACCCATCGGGTCTTAAATTGCCCAATGTGACTATCAGGGTTTTCTTTTGTCTTGCCGTTGAATTTAGCAGAGCGGACTCTTGGGTTCTGCATATTGACTGCTGGAATGATTGGAACTACTGGTTTTGCTCTCCTTGGGCGGGGTTTGCTCGAGAGTGGATCAAACAATTGCCTTTGCGCTCCTAAATACAGCCCAACTGCTGGCATGGTATCCAAAAGTTGCCTAAATGAAGGTTTCTGATGGAGACCACTACATTAACTACATCTTGGTATTCTGAACTTCCTCTCGAACTCGTGGAGGGATCCTCACTGGATGCTATGTTCACAGGAACCCAGTCTTCATCTTCCGAAATCGGAATGGTTTCATCCAATTCTGGCTGGATTACGGATGGTTCTCCTACCTCTCCCTGCGTTCCAACCGTCTTGCTAGATCCTTCCTCATTTGCATCAAGACGACCCCTTGCTCGGGCCCTTGTAAAGTAGAGACGACTGATACGCCAAGGAGATGACTTTGTTTCCTCCGTGTCTGACATCCGCTACCACTCTCTCCATGAACATTTTGTAAGATTGCTCAACTCTTTCTCCCTTCGGTCTTCAGGTTAAATTATCTGCGCCCGCCTCAATGCTCCCTGATTCCTCGACCAAGAATTCTTGCCTCTTCTGCTGCAAATCACGGATTAATTCCCGCACATTGTTGATAATCTCCTGAAGTGCTTCACAATTCCCACCGTTCACAATTGTTTGTTGGAGTTTCCTTAATGACTAGAGAGCACTGTAGAGAATATTGATTTCCCCCTGCAAGCGTTGAAGGTTCTCGTTCCATCCACTAGACTCTGCGTGTCCACAGCATTTGCACGAAGGAGCCATATGCTCTCTCTTCTCATGCTTGCAATTGAACAATGGCTAATTGCTTTGCAGCGTCGAATTGCATGTAGGCGCAGATTGTGTTGACTTAATCTCTTTGATCACTAACTGTTTCAGGATTTGATTTAGTCGTTCTGATTGTCCATTCCCTTGGGGGTAGAACACCTGCGGCTTCAACATGTTGACTATCTACTTCGTCTTTCAACTCCTTTGCCTCATTCGGTCGAAATGCCCAATTTATTTGCAGGATCGCCAGTGTAACAAGTAGAGATTAGATCCCAAAATCCACCTATTAGTAAATATACGGTATCTTCATGAATGCATTCAGAGCTTCCGAAAGAGAACACACCAACTCAAGATTGAATTCAAAAGAGATGATCAATTGAAGTGAACAACTACATATTTCTTATATTGCAAATACTTCTGTAACAACAGCATATAAAGTAGGCATAGAACTAGGCAAAACAGAGTCCGATTAACAACACCATATCCGCATTCGGAATACTACGTGACAGATTTATGAGTCGAACGGCTAACTCACTACATATGGTAGTTGCTTGCTAACTTGCAGACGCGCCTCATCAGCGGTTGCACAGCTAACTCCCATTAAGGTTTTTCTATACATCCTATATCATTGTTAAAGATAAATAGTTCTTAAATATGTTTAGGCTACACTTGCCCACATACATGAAGATTGACCCTATGACTAAGTGTCCTAGGTGTCACATAGGACTAAATGTCCTATGTGGCATAAAAGGCACTAAAACACTAAAGTGCCTATAACTATGCCTACAAGGCATATACCAGGGCCCATAGGGCATCACTACGAGCGGGAGAAGATGGCCTACAAACCCCCCTCCATGGTATGGGCTGAAGTATTTTGGAAATGTCTTAGAATACCTGGTATTTTTTGGTCATGGTGGCACATGTTCATCCAAAAGGATATAGCCACCTATAAATGTACAAGGTATGTAAAGCCTACCGAAAGACTTCGAACTTGGGACAAGGAAGTGCCTTTGTAAGCTATGTTGTCCTATGTGGGAAGGTAGGACAACTCTATGTCTCCTGTTGACAACCGCTCTCGAACATAATGATAGTGAACTTCAATGTGCTTGGTACGTGCATGAAACACTGGATTACGCGCAATGGCCAAAGCACTCTGGCTGTCAGTCTAGACCATCGTGGAGGATGTCTGACGAATACCAAGATGGGTAAGTAACTGTCGAAACCAAACACACTCTACTGTAGCAGTGAAGGCTGCCCTGTACTCAGCCTCACAACTGGATGTGGCAACTGTTGGTTGCTTCTTGCTGAGCCAAGAGATACATGAACTGCCAAGCAAAAAACAGTTTCCGGTATGTGACACTCTAGTGTTGGAACAACCTGTCCAGTCACTATCCGTGTAAGCATGCATGGTAAGTGAACCCTGATCACCATAGAAGAGGGCTAAATCCTGAGTGCCTCTGAGATATCTGAAGACTCTCTTCACTGCCCACCAATGCTGTGAAATGGGCATGTGCATGAACTTGCTGAGCTGAGATACTGCATACTGTAAGTCAGGTTTGGTGTGGCATAAGTAAATGAGACATCCAATAGCCTACTGGTAAAGAGCGATATCACATGGTGGGCTCCCATCATGAGCTGAAAATTTGAAGCCAGGGTTCACCAGAGTAGAGATTGGCTTGCAATCCTCAAACTAAAAACGATCAAGAAGCTGTCCAATATACTTGGATTGTGACATCATGATACCCCCCTCAACATGAGCAAACTGAATGCCCAAGTAATAGTGCAGTTGTCTTATGTCTGACATTTCAAAAGCTTGCTGCAAATCAGCCTTGAAAGTTGCAATATGCTGAGTATCAAGGCCCGTGATCAGCATGTCATCCACATATAAAATCAGCACTAAAAAATCAGATCCACTCCCACGGACATAAAGAGTGGGCTCTGTGGGGCTATTTTGAAAACTAAGGGACAGTAAGTGTGCATGAATTTTAGCATACCATGCCCAGGGTGCCTGCTTCAAACCATAAAGGAATTTTTAGAGCCGGCATACCTTGTTTTCAAAGCCAACAACCTCAAAGCCAGGAGAGCAGTCTTCGTGTTGGCATTGCGTGTACAGAGGAAATATCCCTAATTGCTTGTAGCTGGAAGGTTGCCCGTACACAAGGAGTCTACAGCTCAAAGGGTTTGAACAATGGTCGCTTGTAGGTAGAGAACAGGCTCTCACAAAATTTGGGGAAGAAAGAGGAAAATGGAGATGATGAAGAAGCTTTGAGAAAACTAGTAGTTTATGCTAGAGAAAGCATCTAATGCTAGGCTAGGCTAGATCTAGAACCTAAAGCTCTGATACCAAGTGTAGAATCCCGTAGGATAGAATAGATGCATCTTGAAATAGGTGTGAGAGCACAATGAAACAAAGATGTAGTTCTCTATTATGGATTGTGAGAGAGAGGACTCTCTCTTATAGAAAGGGGGAGAAGGTAGTACCTTCCCTACATAAGTGGCAATCAGCCCCTACATCAGTGGGAATCAGTCCCTACATCAGTGGGACTGGCCTAAATCAAAGGAACCTTCCATGTGGGGGCCTTTGGCTTACATCATCACTTAGGTCACACACTAGATCCATCATAGCACTTGATGTGCCTTTACAACACACACAAACACACATGTGACTCCCTTAGATGCACACGTGCACCATAGAGCAAGCCCTTGATCATACTTATCCCAACACTTGTAAGCTTTAATTGGTAAGTCACCTCAGAGGAAGTGAAAGAAGAATTGAGCAGATTGATGCGGCCTTACCTTTGGACTGTTATGGCAAGCCTTAACATCACTCTAGATGGCTTGAGGCTTTAATGAGGTCAGGTATCTTGCTTCAAGTCATAGGGATTCGGTAAGGTTCAGATAGGGATGTCTTGGTTTTTTATGTTCACTCTTGGGGCAGGTTATTTTGATCCAGGGATGATAATATCCTTGTAGACGTTTTTTTTGAGCCAGTCAGAGTTTTTTTTTTGGTGTGCGAATTGAGGTTTTATATTATATGGTCATCCTTAAAGACAAAGATTACAAAGTTCTTCTTTCTCCTCCTTATAAAAAAAACCGGGTGAAGGCATTATAGTGTTACCATCATCCCAAGCATAGTTACAATCAAACGTTTGGAGGTTGTTTGATAAGTTTGAAAAAATGAGGTGGAGTTTCCAAACATGGGTTTTTTATATATCATAATTTCAATAAATAAAATGCTATGCTGCATATTTTGACATATTGTCATTACAAATAATAATACACAGCTTACAAGCTAGAAATTTGATTAAAATTTAGACTTTTAGAGCAAAAACCAGTTACAAACTTACCACTGCCAAACTAGTCACATTTTGAGTTTTGACTCTCAAAGAGTTGAACTACAAAGCTTGGAACTTGGGGCCTAGGCCTATAAATTGAAAACAAAATTACAAAGTCAAATACAAAACCTTTTTTTCTGAAAAAACGCTTTACAAGTTAGAACTTGCTAGCTGCAAAATATGAAACTTGAAACCGATGGTGTCTCCAACCATCGATATCAAGGCTACTAACTACTACCTGCTAAATAACTACTAAATAGCTGGTAGCTAGTAGCTAGCATAAAAAAGCTACAGCAGGCTGCACAGCAGGCAACCCTAGGGCTTGGAGAGCAGCAAACGTCACGAGTCACGACCTTGGAGGTAGAGCTGTTGCTTTCAACGCCGGAGGTACGGATGCCGTCACACGGGTACAGGCATGAAAAAAGAGTCGAAATCTTCATAGTTTAAGACTTATGGTCTTTTTCAAACGTTGACTTTTTCAAACATGGGGTTTTTCAAACGTTTTCAAACGTTTGAAATTTTGTCAAACTTGTGCATGCAAAGCAAAGTTTCATTGAAGTTTCCAAATGCCTTTTTTGGTAAATCAATCAAATGCATTTGATAGTAACTATGATCCCAAGTACAAGTAGCAGCCAGTATTTTAAGCATCGTAAGTATGAGAATATAAGCCAAGGGTGACATTATTATCTGAAGGTACATGAATAACAGTATCATGAAAGGGTAGCCTGGGGTATGTCAGCAGCAGCCTGAGGTAAATCAGCATAAACATCTTCGGCAGGACCGGGAGCGGCAGCTTTAACAGCATCAGGTAAAATATTTGAATAGGCATTAATGACATCAGCAAGCAAATTCCAGACTTCTTTTGCCATCTCTAGTGTGTTCCTTTGCAAGACGGACATCCTCCTTAAAGTTACAATGTAGCTATTGGATTAGCATGTCACTTTGTTCCCCATTTTCACCAAATTCTTGTTGTCATTTACCACGAAAGAGTGAGTTGACATGCATCCAAAAATTCCCCTGTAAAAAGATTAGCATTTCTCTGCAGCCAAACATTCCAAATTATGTGGTTCTTGAGAGTCACCCAATCCTCCTGGACCCTGGTAGGTATGTCCCCTAGTAACAAATTGGCATATTTAAAACGGAAAGGACTGATTTGATTTCTGATTAGTTCCCAAACATGCATAGATTGTTCAAAGTTCATAAAGGGTGGGGAATATCCACTTGTTGTCTGAGAGACCTGCTGCATCTGCCATCTCCTTATCCTATTGTCCAAGTTTTGCTACCTGCCCACACCGCCATAGGAGGCATGAATGTCTTTCTAGGACTATTTTTCCCCAACTCTTTGAAAATGGGGCATCCAAACCTTGTCAAAATCCTGCCTATGCCATTTTTTCCTTATATGTTCAAACAAATCCACAGAGCATGTCTCAAACACTGGAACGGGGGATAGATTTTTCTGAGCTGCCCATCTGGACTCTTTAAAATAAGAATATTGCCTGCGTCCCATGTAGGCCAAAGTAAGCTCATCCTTTCTTGCAGCAGTAGTCTGTTTTGGGAATTGCTCTTGAAGTTCTCTATCCATTTTCCATGTCTGAGTGTCTGTCCCACTAGTCCGGCCACTCTCTTAGTCCCTTTTTATTGAGGCATAAAGCATCCTTGATGGAAAGGTCTCTAAGCGGTGCATCTTTCTAGATAACAAAGAACCATATTGAATCTCTGTTGGTGAAAGTGCCAGGTTTCTTGGTTAACACCTCCCACTGCATATGTGGTTGTAGATATTCCAAGCTTTTCACATTGTTCTCCACATTTCCGACCCTTTTGTTACACAAGGCTCTTCCCCACATATGATCACATCTGCACGCTCCTGCGAGCTTCCCCTCCCCCCCTCGCCGTTAGCCCCTACCTCCCCTTCGCTCCCCCCCCCCTCGCCGCGTCCACCTCCACCCCTCCCGTCCGCCCTCGACCCCCGTCCCCTCTCCTCCCCCCCCGCCGGCACCCCGCTACCCCTCGCCTCACCTCCGCCCCTCGCTCCATCCCGCCCCTCGCCTCACCTCCGCCCCTTGCCTCACCTCCGCCCCTCGCTCCATCCCGCCCCCTCGCTCCATCCCCGCCCCCTACCTCCGCTCCATCCCGCCCCCTCGCTCCAACCCGCCTCTCGCCCCCGCTCCAACCCCCCCCCTCGCCGCCGCTCCAGCCGCCCCCTCCGCTCCATCTCGCCTCGCCCGCCTCCGCTCCAGCCCGCCTCGCCTCGCCTCGCCCGCCTCCGCTCCATCCCGCCTCGCCTCGCCCGCCTCCGCTCCATCCTCGCCCGCCTCCGCTCCATCCCGCCTCGCCTCGCCCCCTCCGCTCCATCCCGCCTCGCCTCGCCTCGCCCGCCTCCGCTCCATCCCGCCTCGCCTCGCCCGCCTCCGCTCCATCCTCGCCTCGCCGCCGCTCCAGCCGCCCCCTCCGCTCCAGCCGCCCCCTCCGCTCCATCCCGCCTCGCCGCCTCACCCCCAGGCTCCACCGCCGCTTCATCTCTTCTTGGGTGGCAGCCTGTTTTTCTTCATCGGAAGCTTGCAGTTAGTCTTGGCGGTATGGCGGCCCCCAGCCCGGATCCGGAGGCCCAGTCGGACCCTCCCTCTCCAGATGCCTACCGCGTTATCCTGACAGAGCAACAATCATCTCGTGTTCAGGAGGTAGCCAGTGACTTTGCTCGTACCTCTGTTTACGGTAGAGTCATTGGACACTCCCCCTCCAGGTCTACCATCAGGGACTGGCTCCAGTCCACTCTCTTGCTAGAGGATGGCCATATCGAGGAGGTGGCCCTTATGGGAAGGGGCATCTTCTGGCTCAAACTCTCCAGTGAGAAAGCTGCGAGCAATCTGATTGCCGGTTCCCCCACATCGGTGGATGGGAAGATCATCATGATAGTCCCGTGGTACCGTGGTTTCAGCGCAGCGGATTTCGACACTCGGTTCCGTATACCTCGCCACCCAGTGACACTCGTTTTTCCAGGGCTTGCTACTGAGCTGCGGCCGATTGTCAGGGACTTGGGCTCCCATTTTGGCTGGGTTATGCACGACACCTTTGCCGACGCGGTGACCACGGCAGGAGCTCCCCGAGTCCGTGTGGCTGTGGCGGATCCTGCGACTCTCCCTGCAGTGATCGAGATCGTTACAGGTGCCGGCAGTATCACCCAGAGCATGATAGTCACCGGACAGCCAGGTCAGTGCCTGCGGTGCCATGGCTTTGGGCACTTGGCGGCTGCTTGTCCACGCTTTGCCAGCTCGTCTCGACCCTCCCCGCCCCCGCCCCCTCCGCCCCCACCTCCCCCCCCCGGACAGCCACGTCAGGAGGAGCCGAGGCAGTCGGAGCCTGGGCCAGAGGTAGTGGGCGGTTGGACCGAGGTTCGAAGGAAAAGAGGAAAGAATAAGAAGATTTCGGATAAAGGCAAGGAGGCAGAGGTCACCATTCCTGCAGCAGCACTCCACAGGCCTGACAGGCAGATGCCCCAGGGACCTGGGAGAGCCTCTTCTTCGACGGCAGCCCGCCCTCCACAGCCTCAGATCCTCCTCTCTCCCACCCCCCCGCCTTCTCCCCGGTTTCCCCAGTTTCCCCCCCCTTCGCCCGCCCCGCAGTTTCAGCCCCCGCCTCCTTTTCCTCAGTCCCCTCCCCCTCCCCCTCCCTCTCAGCCCCAGTTCCAGATGCATCCCCATCCCCCTCCCCCCCTGCTCCCCTCGCCCCTCCTACAGAGTTAGCTGCACCGTCGCCTTCCCAGCCGAGTGCAGCCTCCGCTCCACCTCCTCCACCTTCCCCGCCAGTCGCCTCCGTGGAGCCCGAGTCGCCTATCCCGCAGCCTCCTCCCCCTCCTCCCCCGCTTGCAGGACACCCGGTGTCTGGACCACCAGTGGAGCAGGTTTCCCTTCCCGCTAGCCCCTCAGTGGCAGACTCAGCTGGGTCTCAGCTCCAGGAGAGAGAGCTCCCTCGAGACTTTTACAGATCTGGCCCCTGGGACTACCTGGATGTGGCCGACCTTGGGACCTTCCCGGCTTGTCTCGACATTAGTATCTTCATGCTCCGCAAAGGGGCGGATGGGAGGATTGGTGCCTTGGCTCCCAGGGATGGCCCTAGCTTCGCCTTCACGTTCCTCAGCGATGGCACCGAGACCTGGACAGACGACTCGGTGTGGGAGGCTCTCAGAGAGCAGACACACGCCCAGATTTGCTCCTGGATAGGCCCGTCCGGTGGGCAGCTCCTCGAGACTCAGTGGTCCGAGGGCGATGTGCGCTTGCGGTGGCGTTGCGCTGCCAA
This sequence comes from Dipteris shenzhenensis, assembly GCF_047967505.1. Lineage (NCBI taxonomy): Eukaryota > Viridiplantae > Streptophyta > Polypodiopsida > Gleicheniales > Dipteridaceae > Dipteris > Dipteris shenzhenensis. Next base: position 21,201,372 of record NC_141602.1, on the reverse strand, counting down.
ACGTTTCCGATTGATCGTGATCCTCAGACCCCCCCTGGCATGGCCTCTTCCCCAGGATGTCAGAGCTTGGTCCCAACAGAAACTCCGAACCTTCTACGGGATGACTGCTTCAGAGATCTCGAGCTGGCTCGAGAAAGCATTTGTTCATGGCACTAGAGGCCTCTCGCCTTTGCTGAAGGTGTTGAAGAACGGGCAGGACGACCCCGTCTCCCCCTCCAAACCTTCTCACAAGCGGCAGCGCCTCCACTCCGATCTGTCTGATTCTTCTTCGACTTCTTCTGCGAGCAGACAGCTGTTCGCAGCCCCCCATCCCTCTCCATGAGCCTACACCTCGTATCCTGGAATGTGAACGGGTTTCACTCTTCGAGTACCCGTGGTCCCAGGAAGCTCATTTTGCGTCAGGAACTTCAGCCTGCAGTGATTGGTCGATTGGATGTACTGCTGCTCCAGGAGCACAAGCTTTCTGCGGCTCATGCCCGTAGCTGCGGGAAGGTTCTCCCTGGACGCTCCTACACTTATTGGGAGCCTTCGATCGGCGCACAGGGGAGGAGCGGGGGGGTCTGTACCTCCGTGTGCGAGCAGTTAGCTCAGTCAGTTTTCGGTCACGGCACGTTGATCCCAGGCCGAGCCCTTTGGGTAGGCCTGAATTTGGAGGGATCCAAGATAGGAATCCTCAACATTTATGCTCCCACAGACCTCAGATGCAGAGCCACCTTCTGGAGGACACTTACAGGGATTCTTCCAGACATGGATTCCTGGATTGCTGGAGGAGACTTCAACAACCTGGAGACCTTGGAGGACCAGCAGGGTCGAGATCCGGAGTTCACAGGTATGGCTCAGGCAGAGCAGTCAGCTTGGGACTCTTTCATCTTCGCGACAGGAGGGAGGGACAGTTGGAGAGACCCGTCCTTCCGGCGTTGGCACGGGAGCCTGGACTTCTCTTGGGGCTTCCGTAGGGAAGGAGGCAGACTCCTGGAGCGGCTTGATAGGTTTTATGTCAGCGATTGGGCCATCAGCAGAGGTGGCCAGGCGGGCATTGTTCCAGGGACGACACTATCCGACCATGCGCCTGTGCTCCTCTCATTAGATTCGGCAGCCCAGACTCTCCCCCCCCGATCATGCAGGATTCCCGATTCCATCTTCTCGAGGGCGGACGTCCGTAGCAGCATTTGCAGTCTTTGGGACAGAGACTGGGGGGAGGGCATGGATCTGGTAGACTCGGTCGCGCAGGCTCTGCAGGAGTCCAGCCAGATCTGCCAGCTCGCAGCCCTACAGGTTCGACAGGATTGGTGGGGCAGAGAGAGAGCTCTTCGGAGGGACCTCGCCTCCATTCAGCGACTTCAGCAGTCTTCCCCGGGCTCGGAGGAGCTTCGGATCCAGGCCCTTCGAGCCAGAGCCCTCTTGGAGGAGACCCTCCAGCGTCGCTCCGAGTTCTCCTTTCACGCCTCTCTCTCCTTCTGGGCCCGGAAGGGTGACCGGATGTGCAGGGAGTTCTTCAGGACACACGGCCAGAGAGCTGCAGGTGATCAGCTACGGAGTCTCAGGACAGCGGATGGTCACATTGTTACGGACCCGGGGGAGGTCCTGGGGTTGGCCACTGACTTCTACAGGACCCTCTTCCAGCAGGAGCCACTTGCCCCTCGTGCTAGTCGTGACCGTGAGGAGGTGTGGAGGCACATTCCATCCCTGGTCCAGCCCAGCATGCAGGCGACGTTGTTGGCGCCGTTCACCGCGGATGAGATGTTGGAGGCCTTGATGGCTATTGATGGGCAGAAATGCCCAGGTGAGGATGGGCTATCCCGAGCTTTCTTCACCTCCTTCTGGGACCAGATCCATCAGCCCCTCCTTGCAGCTCTGCAGGGGATTTTCAGCAGCGGTCAGATGCCAGAGAGCCTTTCCTCGGGACTGATTTGCCTCATCCCGAAGGGAGGAGATAGACAGGAGATCCGCCAGTGGCGTCCGATCACTCTCCTTACCAATGCCTACAAAATTCTCGCCAAGCTGATCAGTGCCAGAGTTCGACCTCTACTCCCAGACCTCGTCCATGACACTCAGACAGGCTTTGTCCAGGATCGCAGTATCCTGGATAATGTCTTCACCTTTTCAGAGGCGGCGGAGTGGGCTCAGTACAGCGGTTCACACCTTGCCATTTTACTTCTCGACTTCGAGAAGGCCTACGATCGCGTGGATTGGTCCTTTTTGGAGGGGACCCTGGAGCGACTAGGTTTCCCGGCAGGCTGGATTCAGGGTATCTCAGCTTTGTACAGGACAGCGTCTAGCAGAGTCATCATTGGAGGCAGGATGGGTGAGCGTTTCAGCTTGGAGAGATCAGTACGTCAGGGCTGTCCCCTGGCTCCTTATCTGTTTCTCTTCTTCGCCGAGGCCATGACTTACTACCTTCGGGCGAGGTCCACAGGGCTCAGGGGTGTTCGCCTTCCACTCCGGGAGGACACGGAGCTTCTGGACTCAGAGTACGCAGATGATACAGCCCTTTATGTCCAGGACGATGAGAGGATGCTAGAGAGGGTGCGGATGGCCCTGGAGGTTTTCTGCTCGGCCGCTGGTGCGAAAATCAACTGGAACAAATCAGTTGGTTTTCTCACAGACCCGGGGGCGTGTTCTCAGTGGGGGCGATTCCTGGGCTTCAGATGGATTCCACGTGGACAGACAGCTAGATACCTTGGCTTCCAGGTTGGCCTAGACATTACGCCAGCTCAGCAGTTTCTCCCGGTGCTAGATTCCATCCGACGGAAGCTGGCTTTCTGGAGCACTGCTAAGCTGTCCCTTGCAGGTCGTGATTTAGTAGTTAACCAGGTCCTTCTAGCCACGGCTTGGTATGTGGCTTCCTGTTGGTGCTTCTCGAGATCCAGCGTGGCACAGCTCAGGAGGTTGGTTCGGAACTTTCTTTGGTCTGGGGAGGATGGGCAGAGAGATACCAGAGCCAGGGTTGCTTGGCAGACAGTCATTCTTCCGCAGGCGGAGGGGGGTCTGGGGGTCATTGATCCAGAGCTTCAGAGTCAGGCCTTGTTAGGCAAGCTTATCATCCGCGGCTTGACCCCAGGGGGGCAGACGTGGAAGATGCTACTTCAGCAGGGAGTCGGCTCTTGTGTCCCGCGCCGAGGTGGAGAGTGGCTACCGTCCTTCAGGTGGATCTTCACTTCCGCCCCGCTCACTCAGCCCCGCTCCCCACTCGTTCGTAGCCTTCTCATGGTTTGGAGGCGGCTCCGTCTCAGCCTCATTCAGTCCCAGCCCAGCTGTCAGGAGGAGATCGATCGCCAGCCGCTCGTCTGGAATGGGCAGGTCAGAGACGCCGAGGGCCTTCAGCTGGGGGAGAGATCACATATCAGGTGGGACGGCTGGATGAGGGGGCCAGCCCGGTCCCTTCGAGTTTGGAGGGACACGTACAGACATCTGGAGATGGCCGATCTGGCAGACGCAGCGGGAGGTGCACGCGGAGTCCAGGCGAGACGCACGGAGATCGACGGCGCGATCCCAGCCGCTTGGTTGGCTCCACCTGAGCCTCAGGTCCTCATGCCTGGAGACACCCACTGGCTGGGACAGTTCACCCCCCGTGGCATCCCACTGGTGGTCGCAGGACGTTTGGATGACTCCTCTATCGCCTTCTTCGCGGTTTCAGGGGACGGACGACTCAGGAGAGAGGATGCGCTCATTGACCCCCTACTCCCGTGGCAGAGGGTTAGGGTCGTAGGCCTTCTGGGGAAGGTCTGGCATACCGACCCTAGTATTGAGCAGGACCAGTTGCAGCTTTGGCGTCTTTGGCTCTGGGAGGGGCGGGCCTTGTCAGAGCTTGAGTGGGACCCAGGAGAGTGGTGGTGGCCAGAGATTGTGACAGGACAGGGGCAGACTTCCTTCTTCGCTTACAGCACGACTCTGGGCAGGCGAGTTCTCGGGAGGATGCAGAGCCGCCCCCCCACCCAGCGTCCTAGCTGGTACGCACAGGGTATTTCCAGGTTCTTTTTGCAGGCTTTCTGGAAGGCCTTGTGGGAGAGCTGGCGGCCGCGGAAGATCTCATACTTCCTGTGGCTTCTTACCCACAAAGGCCTTCCAGTGGGGAGCTGGTTGAGGCAGATAGGCCAGGACGGTTGCTGTCAGATTTGCCATGCGGATGAGGAGTCACCAAAACACTGCCTGTGGAGCTGCATGCGCGCCCAGGAAGTGTGGAGGTGGACTTTCGGGCTTCTTACTCGTGCAGCACCAGAGCTAGGAGTGATCACTTGGGGCGCGTTCTGTTGGTGCAGCACCGCACCTGGTCCTCATCACTTGTTCGAGGCATGCCAGCAGGACCCCACTTTCCTTATCACACAGGGGACGTGGGGGCCGCTCGAGGGTATCCCACAGCACCTAGCAGAGGCTGTTACAGGAGTTCGGGAGAGGCAGCCAGTCTGGGAGATTATCAGCAGCATTACAGGATGGCACATCTGGACCTCGCGCTGCGCGCAGATCCTCGGTGGCACCTCCTTATCGACTGCCCAGATCATGGCGGAGATTTGGAGTGAGATTATTCATACCCTCAGAGGCCAGTGGGACCAGATTCAGGGAGACTCCCGGGCTGGGCAGGAGAAGCGGAGACGCTTCCTCCAGGCTTGGGATTCACAGAGCCTCTTCTTCGAGCAGACTACGCAGGGCCTTCGGTGGCACTACTCACCACCCCGATGGCTGTTCATTCACACTCAGCATATTCCTCCGTGAGAGTATGATTTATTATGCTACCTTTTGGGCTGCGTCCGGTTTGTGAACGCAGCCCGTCAGCTATAAGCTGACCTCTTGTATCTTGTTCTCGAAGTAATATAATTAGAACTGTTTTTTCGGCAAAAAAAAAACAAGGCTCTTCCCCTTGATAATTCTTCTAGTGTTTGCATCCCAAAGGTTTTACCTTTGCTGGATTTCTTCTGACCGAAGCAGCCCAGACAACGTCCTTGTCTTGCAGCGCTTTTATCATCCATTGTCCCATAAACCTGGCTGACAACCTTTCCACATTTACTATTCCTAGTCCCCCTTGTTCTTTGTTATTGTACAGAATTCTCATTTAACCTTTGTTTGCCTCAATTTTCCTCTCCACAAGAATGTTTTAAAAAGTGCATTAATCTCACCCACTGCCTTTTTGGTTGGGTACGAGCTAGATATGAAATAAATTAGTGAAGGATAAATAAAATGATTAAGCACAAATTTTCTTCTTGCTAATGAAGGCTGCAACCCTCGCAACTTTGGAAACATTTCCTTAAACCTTTGGAGGACTCACTCCCACCTTACCTTCACGAATCTAATATTCAAGACCAAAAGCCCCTTCTTGACCCAAGTGTTCTACCCAACCCTCAAGAAAAGTCACAGGGGTCTAGGACCATGCACATACCTATGATTGCATTAGCACAAAGTCATTCGTCTTCTCATTCAATAGACCAGTGTGAACTTTAACAGAGGGGATCTTAGCTGAAAGTTCTTCCCCATTCTCGTTAACTAGGCTATCATTTGTTACGTCTACTCTATTTTCTCCTAAAGGAACTTCACCTTTCTGGGATTGGAAAATAGCTTCTTTGCTCGGCATTAAGCACTTCCCATGGCAAAGCTTTCTGGCTTCTGGGGGTTTGGAAAAAACTATTTGAGCCTCCTGCACCGGCATACGACGGTTCTTCTCGGCAGGTTGTGCATGGGCTAGTGCCTTGCAGCATCGTTCGAGTTCTGTTGCACGCCAGCTTGCTGTGCTCCTCGAGTTCCTTTTTGATAGGCATCTCCTTGGAGTTCTTGTTTCCAGATACCTTGCTGGCTTTCTGAGAGTGTCCTCCCTGGTCTCTTCGTTTGGGTTCATCTCCTTTCTTTCTAGGTCGCACACTTTCTTTAAGGAAAGATTGCTTTTCTGATGACGTAGGCTCGTTAAGATTAGATATGAAAGGTTGAATTGCAGAAATCTTTAAGACTCTAGGAGTCCCTCAGGAATAGAAACATCACTATTTTCTTTTGGCTTTCTATTCATGGAGAGATTGCAATGAGCCTGTAGAGGTCCAGGTTTGGATCGGTCCCTACTTGTCCTTGCTTCCTTTTTGTCGAGGAGTCCATTTAGCATTGTTATGGGATTGTAGACAAGCTAACTTAATGTAGAAGGGGATTGCCAGACTCTTGGGTACTTCCTCTTCTTCGTGACCTAGGGCTTGGGGGCTTGGCTCTCTTTCGTGGCCTCATATTTGTTATACGATACATAGCACATAGCTCCTCTTGGTCTCTTTCGGTTTGATGACATTTAGTTGGGTCTTGCTCTGTGGTGATGTTTCCCCTTTTCGTTACAGACTTGCACATGCCTTGGTGGATACTTCAAACTTGCAAGCATTTCAGTGTGGCATATATGGAGATCCAGATGCTCAAAGGCGCTTGATGCTCCCAGCTCCCCATCTCACAGTATTTGGATAGACACTGTACACATGTGGATAGGCACTTGATGCTCCCAGCTCCCCATCTCACAGTATTATAGTGTATAGGGACATCAACCTGTGTGATGGGATGTTTGGAAGTTCCATCAAACAGGGTGAAAATGGTCGGAGAGGAAGTTGCAACAAGGAGGGAGGGAGCAGCCGGTTTGCCATGAGCTTCTTGATTCGCTTTAGTCCTGCTTGTATGCTTAAAACTGTTATTTCTTCCTTTTCAATGACCTCCTTTCATAGATATGGTAGCTCTGATGTGGTCTTTTTTACAGGATACAGTCCTGGAAATTTTTAAGCTTGTGTGGGTTAGAACTTCAAAAGGTATTAATTTAAACTGTCAAGCTTTGAATTGCTCAATCATTTTTTGTCCTGTATATTTCGTACAATTTGGAGCGGTAACATCTTTTTGAGTCTCTTTTATAATGGCATACAGTTTTCTATGATATTAATCTCTTCTTGAACCTGTGATAGAGCGTGAGCAAAAGCAAGATGGTGATGGAAATGAAGCTGAGGTATGGAACTGAGTTGCATTGCAATACAATGAGGAAGGTGTCCTGAAATATCAGGATTCTGGGAGTGCTGCATTCAGAAAGCTTTCTAGCTCATACTTTTGGTTTTCCTTCACCTGCGTTTCAGGTTGGATCACTAATGACAAAGAAAAAGAGAGCAACTACTGGTGATACATTGGCCTTTCAAAAGGGTTATTTACAAAATCTCTGCATTCATTTGAATTCTATGCCTGAGAATTTCAAGTTTTAAAGTTTTAGTAGTGCTTTTATTTACAGTAAAGCTTCAATGATTGTGATGCAGCACATGCAAACTCTGTGAAGTTAAGCTGTGAGTTGCTGAAATTGTTTGTCACAGGTGCATAAATGACCCGAGTCTCTGACTCTTTCTGAATAAAAATAATGTTTCTGTTGACGAGCTGATTACCCTTGTATGAAATCCTGATTTGAAAATCAACTTTAAGCTTGCTCTTGCAGAAGCTATACAGCGAGCTGCTCTCATTGCTGAAGCTGAAGGCGTGACAGTGATTGAGGCGACACACTTGGAGAGGATATTGCCACAGCTTCTTTTAGATTTCTAATGCTCCAGAAAATATGTTTTTGAACAGCCAGAGTATGGGACGTTGGACATTAACCATTAAAGTTCTTCAGTAAAGCTATTGCAATGCAATGGAAGTATGTGGTTGCTCTTTACAGCTTTCTGTGGTTGAATGATTGGAAGAACTAGACCATTATCCATTTCCAAAGGATGAGTTTGGGATGTTCCTGGATGTGTGTGTGCTCTATTGTATTGTATTGGATTAGGTTGCATTTGCTATGTTGATGATGATGTTAGTGAGGACTATGGTGACTTTGACTATGTCCTACACAGTTTTCTAGCATGGGTTACGATGCTCGTTTAGTAGCTCACTCCTTTTGGTCATTGTATCCGGTTTTCTGTTAGTCTCATAGACCCATCAGAATAAATAAATAAATATAAATATAAATAATTTAAAAAAATAATAATTATATATATATATGTGTGTGTGTGTGTGTATGTGTGTGTGATTGCCGTAGGGAGAGTCTGAAATATTCATAAGATTGCAAGAACGGATTCCCAAAATATCTATGATGCTTGCCATCAAGGAGATCTTCCTCACTCATGCCTGAAATAGTCTCTCTTTGCTTTTGATTTCCTGTTGAGGCTCTCTGTTTTTTTGAGACCCTCATGTAAATCTTGCTGATAATATACCTCTCATGGTTTTGGGGTGAATATTTTATTGGTGTAAAATAATTACATTCATAGTTACTTCAAAAGTGGAGTAGCTACTAGTCAACTGAAAATCTCAGTATAAGCTATATATACATCATGATCAATCAAATGAGTCTGAAAGCAATCATAAAACGATTGTCGCAGAGATCGTTTGAAAAAAACAAAAGATGGAAAAGTAGGATCACCAAAGACTCTATGATTTATGTTCATCCATAGAGTCCACAGTGCCCAGTAGCGCACCCAAACAAAAAATAAATCAAAACCCTATCTAGCTGGATGAAAACCGAATAGCCAGAAGAACCTGTCAAAAGTAACAGAAGGAAATCTCGCTCGAAGCTCTTGTTGAATGAGAGCGAGGAAATCACAAGTGTATGGACAGTGCCAAAAGATGTAAAGCACAGATTTAGCAGAATGTAGACATCTGTGGGAAACAGCTAGAGCAATATGTCTATGCGTGAGTAACTGCCCAGATGAAAAAATGCCAAGTAGGACTTGCCAAAGAAAAAGCCGTCTTCGAAGAGGGCCTTTATAATGCCAAAGGAGACAATGTTAAAAGATATGAGATATAGATTCCCTTGGAGCTAAACACTGACGACAGATAGCTGGAGCAATACGTCTGCTTGATAAAGCTGTCCAGACGGAACAACTCCCAATAGAACACGCCATAATAAGACCTGTTGGCGTAATGGAGCCTTGGAGTGTCAAATTTGTTTCAATCTCTTTCTCCACCATTTGAGTGGATGGTGCAATTTCCAAATTTGATTGGCCTTATCCAACACCCAGGGTGGTGATAAGAGAACTTTATATAAAGAAGAGACTGTTACATAGACAGCTTCAAAGGATGAATAGATGAGTATAAAGGAAGAAGAGTCCAATCTTGAAGTTTGTCAAAGGAGGTACTGGTTGAAATGATTGAAGCATTCCGATATTGCATACCCAAACCATATTTTGCAGTAGCCAAAGGGAAGGATAAAAGAGTGCCATCGTCTTTAATAACATCAGCAACATTGAAAATCCTTATGGTATTAAGAAAATAAGAGCGCAGGTGTTCTTCCAGGGCCAAAGGAGGAGAAAAAACCCGTGGCCAATGGATGCTCTCAGCTCACAAAGAGTTCCCCTGTAAAGAGTCTCTTCCATTCCATTTCAATTGTGAAAGAATATGCTTTTAATCTAGAAACATTTGAGAAACCATAGGGTAATCTTTGTTGTTGCCTTCAATACAACCCAAAAGAGAATCCCACTCTGTGGGTCGTCAAAAACCAAAAGCAAGAGTGGTGATGTGAACCAGTAAGGAGTACATCATAGCAGCCCAAGGTTGATTATCTTGAAGAAACTGAAGCATCATTTTGCCTTTGTGAGCTAAAATGTGCACATGAATATTAAGAATATCCAGTTCTCCATGCAATTTGGGGGAGCATAATCTCTGTACTGGAAGTATCTGCAAGCATTTCTTCTCCTTTTCTTGCCATGCTTTGACCGCTAGAAAATTTCAATAATGGTGGATATGAAGGAAGATTGATTCCCCTTAGCGAAAAAAATCAATGGTAGATAAAATTGAATATAAGTCACCAAGATAGACTGAACAATGCAAAGATGGACATGCATCGGCCAAGTAGCCAACTTTCAATATTTTATTTTTTTCTTCAATTTAGCAAGAATCCAATCAATCTGTTAACGGCTAGTGATGCTCCAATCCTGAGAATATCCAAGGTGACGAATCAATTGAGTAGGTGGAATAATTTTGCTCGACCAGAGCAGTCTTTGCCAATCCTTAGAGTGCAATGGTAGTAGACGGGATTTTTAAAAATGAATGGGAAGGCCAACAACTAGTCCATACAAAGAGAGCTCGTGTTAGCAAAGAAAGATCCCTTGGAGTATTTTTTGGCATGAAAAATGAATCATCTGCATAAGCTTGATCAACCAAAGAGCGACTTGTAGGAATTTTCAGCCCATGTATATCTATTACCACCAAATGATCAATATATCAAAGCATTGGATGCATGGCTATAGCATATAAGATAGCATTGAGAAAGCAACCTTGCTGTACTGAACATCAAAGCGTCCAAGGCTCTGATAAATCTCCAGACAAAAAGCATGCAACTTTGCTACCCTAATAAAGCCAGAAGATGACGTGCTGCAGTTCTGACCAAATCCCAAAGCTTGCATGGTCTGAGCTATAAATATCCATTGAATGGTGTCAAATGCCTTTGCAATATCCACCTGCAAAAGAATGAGCACATCTTGCTAGGTGTACTTGGCATACTCAATCCCAACATAAGCATTTGCAATATAATCAATAATATGTCGCCTTGGAATAAAACCATACTGAGTTGGATGCACGCCATAATGTAGATATTCCTTAATCCGATCAACCACCATTTTGGTGATGATCTTGTATATTAACAACATCAAAGTAATAGGCCTCCAATCAGCCAATGATTCACAAATGGGCTTCTTGGGAAGAAGTTTGACTAACCCTTTCTTCCAAGAATTCGGCATATATTGATTTTGCCAAGCAGTATTGATCATTTGTAGCAAAGGCATTTTCAGCAGATCCCAAAAAGGTAAGGAAAATTCTATTGTTAGGCCATCCCAGAGCCAGGAGATTTCCATCTACCACATGATTTAACAATATCACTTAACTCTCTTTCGGTGAAAGGAGCTTCCAAATCCAAGGCCTGTGCCAGTGAGATAGTTGGAGTGACATGCTGTAATAATCTCTCTCTTGCGGAAATGACCTCCTGCGAAGTTAAATTTGCTTTCCCAAACTGAGAGGAAAACGTGTCGAACCGCTTCTTTGTTTGTTACGAAACTTATATCAGAGCAAAGCTCATTTCAAGGTGCATCTTGATATGTGTTTGAATATTTGATATCATGTCTCTACTAAAAGTTATAGGCCTCTATGTCTAATGACAATTTGCAGAGTGTTTTGAGCTAATTGTAAAAGTATCTATGAAGAAGGTGCAATGACCCAATCAGCCCCTTCAAACTCCTCGATATATATCAGTTCATGTCATGTTGAGCTGCAATATCTTCTTTCAACAACGTATCGCTCTTCTCTTTGGTGCAGATTGGCTTACTGAGTTTATGGCCTCCGCTGATCCTTTTCTTCTCCCTATGCGTGAGTACAACATCACTTGGGATGTTACCATCTTCATTCTCATATAACCGAGAATAGTGTGGTGTGGTCTCTTGGTATAAAAGCTTCTTTTTAATGTCCCTTTCCCAGTGAATGAATATCTTTATCACTCAGTTCGAAAGCAACAGGAAGTGAGGAGGTGCATGAAGTTTATTACCCCCAACTTCATGTCACACCACCATTCATTAACATCATCAAGCTCAATCTTTTAGAGTCTTGATGTTAAGACTAGATAATATGAGGGCCAAGAAAATTATGCTAGGGACTGGCTCACTTGTCCCTTTGGCCCTAATAAGCCACAATGTATCTATGAATGGGAGTAAGTAATGTCACACTTGATATCCAAGACTTCTTTGAAATTAGTTGCATGTATTTAGTGTGTTCATTGTGTTTGCTTTAGTAGATCTTGAACTTAGTAGCCGCATTGAATCTATTGGCCTCACCTTTAAGAAATTCATCAACCCTTTCAATCAAAATAAAGGCCTTTCTTGTAGCAATGTACATGTTTTGTGGTTCCAATATAGGATACCAATGTAGGTAGAAGTTGTCGGAGATCCTTGGTAGAGGATCTTGTGTAATTGATTGTATACATTGACTCTACTAAGAGGAACAAAGGAGCACAATGCTTTGAAAAACTAGAGGCCACTTACATGTTGAGCTACATCCTTCCAAGATGGGTCCATTACCATATGCATGGACTAAAAATGTACTCATTCACAAAGGTGCGCAATTACAGAGGGAGTTGAACGAGTGCATTTTTTTATCATAACAAAAGGCAAGTTCTCATGGTATGTCTGATAGTAGAATCCCAGATAGAGAACCAAAGCTGTCAATGAAGGGAGACCACAAATGATACTCGATGGGTGGACACACATGTCTTTGTGAGTCTAATGTAGCTCCAACATTCAAATTGCATGCAAGGCATCTAAGTACATAGCTTGTTATGTGGTTAAGGTTGATGCAAGGGTTGAAGAGTTCAAGTAGTCTGACTACTCTGTCCAAGGCTACAAACTTGCAAGCAAAAATGCTTTGCTATAGAAAACAAGTTCCGAAGACCTCAAAATGGCCTGAAAGAAAATAAGAAATAATAAGGTATCCAGATCTTCCCTAAAAGCACATCAAAATAGAAGAATATAATCCAAAATGCACCTTGACATAGTTTTTAGCAAGTAATGCATACTTACCATACTGTGCATGAAGGGGCAAGGGAGCCTTTGTGAGCTTGCAATCAAATTCTAGGGATAACAGTAGTGAATCTTTAATGATATCTCAACACGAAAGGTGCAAAATGTAGTTGAGGAGGGTGGTCCAGGCAAAAGAGAAGATGGAGTGGATGAGCAGGATTTATGAGACTAGTTTAGGTGGGCGATGAGAGATGACATGTGATATGAGTTTTGATCTCTCTCAATGATTAATCCCATTTGGGATGTCTCCCTAATATCCAATGAGGTGCCTACCCCTACTCTGTCATTGATGCAATGGTGAGGTGTTGAGATATGCAAGAACACAATCACCAAAAAGTTTAAGGCTGCCAACAAATGTGAGAGGTCAAGAGACCTTGATGGAGGTAGGAAGGAGGGACCTTGTACAGGGAAGTGGCCTATAACTATCCAAGGGCTACCCCTATCACCTTTTAAACTAGTCATCCTTGGCATTCCAATTCTACCCAACATCAGCATTGTTTGATGCATTTCCAGCCTACAAGCCTATTGCCTAGTCATCTATAACATTAGGGGGATGCACAAAGCTTTTATACACACCATATCACCCCCATTGTCCATCATAGTTGCCCCCAAATTGGCATTCCCATCATGCATAACATCATAATACTCCTCACCCTTCATACCACCCAAACTCTTCATATTAATTCTTGCTTGTGCATTGATAATAGGCTCTATAAGCTGCTTCATAGCAAGCTACACATTATAAATAAGAATATTGCTCTATACTATAAATGCTAATACTGCTACTAGGTAGCAATGATTTGGTAATAATTAGATTTTCTATACATCACACTATTATACCACTATTGTATATAGCACTGCTATACTTTGTAGATGGCAGATACGATAGCTAAAAGGACTTCTATGTCAATGGTACAATTGTGAAAGTAAAGAGGAAATAAGATGAGTGAGGCAAGAGTATACCATACGAGCCTATAATTTACAACTCTTTTGAAGAAGGAAGAGAAATGAGAATATATATATAGGGTTGAGTTACAGTTTTCGATGTCTCCTATTAAGATCCTCCTCTCGAGATTTTAAAGATCAATTTGCAGCATTCTTAACACCTCCTCATGAGAAATGAAATTCAAAAGTAAATATATCAAAGTAGTATGTGATTAAGAAGTTTTAACAAGAAGTACAACTTAGGATTAGCTCCCTCTATTGAGTTTTAACCTAATATTCAAAATAATATATACATTGAGTAGAATGAAGTTTTGAAGATGTCAACTACTAATTATTCTTCTTTGCAAATGAGGCTTTGAAACCTCTTTGAAAAAGCATAATAGGTCTTATTAATGAAATTTGATGAGTCTTGAGTATTGTTTAATCTAAATCACTTTGTATGTGGATGCCACTAAGATATGAAGAAGAAATTTTATCCATGAATGGTCCACTAACTTGGCTAACCTGGTTTCATACGAGACTAATTCTATGCCATAGTGCCACCATAGAAGTATATGTAATTTAAAGAGTTGTGGATAAAGATTTCTTGAAAAAGAAACAAGTTGAAAAATCAAAAAAGAAAACTTGAAAAACTTCTAGTGCAGCAAGGAAGGGTGGCTCTGTGTCAAAGCTAATCTGTTGCAAGGTACATCTTGCTTTTTGTGTTTGCGTTATTAATGACTTTTACACACAACTAATTCACTAATCAAAGGAATTTTTACCTTTAAGAAAATAGAATACGTGGAGCATATAGACCAACAAGAATTGTGGACTCGAGAGAGATGCAAGTTTGAATTAAAAGACATGGAATTTTTTTGCAAGTTATAAGCTTTTCCTATGTCAAAAGCTACTTGATATTGTGTTAACAATTATGAAAGGCATTCCATGTGTTCGATCTTTAACGACATTGATTCTGAAAAAGTCTTCTATTTGCCATACAAAGAGCGGGTTCCACCTACATTTTGATGGCAACTAGTCAAATTACTCCCCATAATTATTCGCTTGTAGCAACTACAAAAAAGACTATCCTAGCGAGGTGCAAGCATACCAAACTCATTTTACAAAAAGAAGAAACTCAAACATACCAATCAAGATATTTGAAGAATCTACAAAGTAAAATCTTCAAATATCATGCTAATTGCATTTCTCATACTTGAACTAAGGCACTTGATTAGAGACTTTTGTGGAATGCATAGGAAAACCCTCTCCTAACGTAGGTGTAAGTGAGGGGCGTGAAAGAACTGGACAGTTGGGATGTGATTTCTATCTTCACTAACACTTTCAAAGACAAACTAGAGGCAAGATTTACATGTATAAGCCAAAAATAATCTTGCTATGATACACTAATAAAGCCATGCCATTTAATCCTTATTTTGTGCAGCTTCATCCTTGGCCGCTTGCTTTTGATTCATGCTTAATACATGAGCCATAAAGATTATCACCTTTGTAGGTCAAAATGAGAAGGCACCCTCCCATACCATTTTCAAAATCAACATAGTCATCGACCTGCGAATTGTAATTCAAGCCATTAGCCAAAATGCACAATACATGCATAGAAATGAGCCTATCTTTTTGTAGTCCAGATCACACACACACCTATGTGGGTGTGGGTGTGTGTGTGTGTGTGATCCTCCCCTAATCCATTCCTTATGAGGCCCTTTTGAGACCCCATTTCTCCCCTAATGCTAGTGGTTGCTCTAAATGATGGTCAAGGTAGATCATCCAATGTCTTATACAAGGGGAAGTCTTTGAATTTGCATCGGTCTATGCACCACAATCCTCTCGCAACAAAGGTTTAATTTGGGTTGATATGCAAAGTTATCCCAAGAAACAACATGCCTTCATTTGTGCAGATTTTAATAATGCTCCTCAACTAGGTGACAATACTTCAGATCACACTCACATGTTAGCCTTTGAGCTTCAACATTGGTCTACTTTATTGACTCAACTTCCTCTTATTGATTTGTGGAAAGAATCACATCCTATGATGCATGGTTACACATTTCAACACAATGCTCAATCAGCTCGGTTGGATCGATGGTATAAAGTTGATCTTCAGCACTATGATTTTCTCACTGTTAATTTATGGGTGGATTACACTTTCACACATTCTGATCATGTCCCTTTGTGGTTGAGGATTGGTCTCCATGAGATACTTGATGACAGGCTTGTGCACAAAAGATTGCTTATTGTCAATAATAGCTATTTAGAGCATGGAGCATACAAGGCTCTGGTTAAAGATGTGGTTCAGCCACTATCTCAACAGGATCCCATTGGCATTGATTTTTCTTGGGAAACTTTTGTTACACGAATGCAAGCAGTCATTCGTAATTATGCCAAAAGCTACATGAAGACCTTGCGAGACAATGTTGCTCAGGCAAAATTTCAGTGTCAATCTTTGACAGGGCTGAGTCACTTCAGGAATCTTTCTTCTCAGGAAAATCAGATTTTATGTCGAGCACGATATTATTTGCAATGTAATGACAATAGGAAAATAGCCAAATGGGAGACACGTGCACGATAGAGAGCTTTTTTGGATAAAGGCTTCTTCTCTAAAGCTTTTTTTAAAGGGCTGCATTACATAAGGTCTTCACAAAATATTTGCAGGGCATTGTTATCAAATGGTGTTTGGACTTCTTCTAGGGCAGAGCTTGCTAGAGCCTCGGAAAGATATGGGCAGTTTACTGGACGGGGGTAAAAACTGTCTAAAAAAAACAGTCACACACAGAGAGTCATAGATTTTTGTTTTGACATCTAATACAATAATTGAAGACATAAGATGATGCTTCTTGAAGAGAGCTTCACACTGATATAAGTTTCGTCCAAATGAACCACCGAGTGAAAAGTTATGAGCAAAATACTGACAGGGGGTCAAACTGTCATGAAAAACACCTACTCCTTCTACTGGTGCCGACTTGGGAGAATACTACCTCCATGCTTAGACTTTGTCAATGATCCAAGTCCCATAGAGGTCGCCTAGGAGGGAAGGAAGAGCTCCTTTTGTGGCTTGGGAAATAGATAAACCATGTATGCGCAATGAGCAGCCGAATAGACAACACTTTTGAGGAGTTTGGAAGAGAAACAATGGAAAAAGGGAAGAGACACTCAGGAGAGAGAACTTGAAGTGACCTTCATTCCCAATAGAGTGAGACTCCACTCCAATGCAACTCAAAATACTACAAACACAAGGGAGAAGAAGAGGTTTCATACATACAAGAGGGAGCAGAAGCTCCAAGACTACTTATAGAGAGAGAATAAACTAGAGAGAGATGGACTCAAGAGTCTACATAAGAGAAATATCTACAAGAGGGAGAGAAGGCTCATGGAAGAGGCTTAAGGAGACTAGAGCTACAACAACATGGGGCCTAACAGTGGAAGAGATGATGAATAAGGGAGAGGAGGGCTCCTTTTATAGAGATTTTGTCACCCTCTTTCACCCATTTACGATTGCTGCCTGTAGATTCCTTTCCCCATCAATCACATAAGCCTGTATGTCACCATCCATGTCCTTTTTGGTACTCTTGCCATGTGTCCCATCAAAAGGTGCTCAAGACTCTTAAAATATTGAGAAAGTCAAGAGTCTCCCCACATGGAGCCCATAGGGACCCTCTCTTTTCCATATGTCCACATCCTCCTTATTTAACATAGGAATTCCAGAAGGATTCCTCTTGACTCCACACTCCTCCACATGCCTTCCACACTCTTGGCATGTGATCTCTGTTATATTATTAGAATGCATGGACATGAGCCCACCTCTTTATATGACTCACTGTTCCTATTTTCTAAAAACCCCATAATATCCCATACACAAATAACTCTCACTCCATACCAAGGTATTTATCATTCATACACATGGTATTTGCAATGATTCATTCCACTCATTCTCTCAATCCCATACAATATCTTAGAAAATAGAAATAATTTAGAGTCGCTAGGCTGTCACTTGATACTCAAACCCTTATCAAACATAGAAGAAAACAATACCAATGCCAAATAAAAAAATATTCAAGAAGGTGGAAATGAAGGTGATTTAAGTGTTTTAACAATGTTCAAGATAATGGATATCTATAAGGGGAACAAACTTGTATGATGCATCAAAAGGTCATTTTTAAACTAAAAATGACAATAAATTGCCATTAAAGTCCTACAAAAATTACAATGATCAGATGTGCTTAGCAAAAAGCTACAAGACATTGTTGTCGCATTCTAGACTTAAAAGCGACTCACCTAACAATATTGTGTGTGTATGCATACAAGATGTAAGAAGACATACATAAAGTATCACATTCATCTTTTGGATGAGCTTAAGGTATTATATGCCTTTGTTCGTGGCTTGAATTTCTCTAATGTACATGAAACAAAATTCTTCTCCCTATTAGGACCACCATACTACTTATATGTGAAACAAAACCTCATTGAATGGCTACCACAAGAAGCCCATGTTATAATAAATAAAGAGGTTGGTATTACTACTAGCACATGATGAGATAGTGCTACTATATAGTAGGTAGCATTGTTACATCAAAAATTTGAGATTAACAATATTACCTAGAACTTAGCACTAAAATAACACTATTATATAATCCTATAGTTGAAAATACCATATAAATTGAGTAATTAAAAATATGCTATCACTTTTGTGGGCATAGGGGAAATGATCAGGATGATTCTAAAAATATTGAAATGGTCACCCAATAGATTGATTCACACTTACTTGGGTTATTGTGTATTTGGTTACGGAACCTAAATAATCTTCCAATATACTATATGATTCAGTAAATAGTGGGTCTATAGGAGTCATATTATCACACAAGATAATTTCTAGGTGGGTGGGTGGGTCCTGAAACAAGCAATGGAAGAGAGCAAGCAAATGTGCAAGTTAGAAAGGAAGCCTAAAATTGACATCCCAAAATGAATGCTTCTATGATGATAGATAGTAGTCCTATGATCAGTTAGCAATGTTGCACTTATTGGCTTTACGTACTAGTCCATGTTGAAATAAGACTACTATGTACTACTACATTTCAAAATAGCACAAGTATGTATTGTTGTCCCTCAAAATAGCACAATTACATAGTACTATGTACCGCTGCTATACTTGAAAATAGCATTGCCATTAAGAGGTCCACCAATTACCATACTCTTAGTCTCTCACATCTTCTTGGGCATCCTTCATCACCCCATTAAAATGCGGTGCTAGCACATTAAGGGCACATTAGATATTTGATGATTGTAGTTCATAAGGACTACTTTGCTTGATCATTTTTCTACTTGAGTTACTTCTAAAGATTCACAATTTACCACTTACCCAAATGTGGGGTTATGAATTTTCTATTCTTATGTGCTTTCTTGAGCTTTCACTCTAGGCAAGAGGGCTTTGATGTCCAAATTTTGATCTTTGAAAATCATGGACACCTTAGTTTAGCGAGACCAAAATAAGACATTCTAAGGGTTTGAGGGGTGAGTCGAGTGCTAAGGGTTCGTTGCTAGTCCAGAGGGGAAGGCTCAACTAGTTCCCCAGTCTGTGTTGGGGAGCCAGGAGGATATTTCGGGGGAAGAACAGGACGTATGCTGGTGGTTGCAAAGCTTTCGGGAGGCTTCTCGGCTCTCTCAAATGATGATGCATGGAGGATTCTTCATCAGGATGTGGTCCGTAGGGAGAATGCGCGTGCTAGGAGAGAGCTTCGTGAAAATGGTCGTAAGCATAGTATGGTTGTCCTGGCTCTACAGGTTGATGTGCTCAAACTTGAACTGGAGAATTGGGAGAGTCTCGACTATGGTGGAGCTGCAGGATTTCTTGATGTACGAGTGTGATATGCCATCGGATGTTATGCTGCTAAGTTTCTTGGTAAGGGGTTTTTCCTCTTATAGTGCATGTCTGAGATGGTGCATAGTAATGATCTAGTGGGTCGAACCTTCATGTTTTGTGGTGCGGTCGTTGTTGCCATTCCATGGAGCCCGAGTTTCAGCGTTGATGAATTTCAATTTAGAGACTACCCTATATGGGTTGATTTCTCGAGTCTTTCGGCTTGGATGGGTAGTTCTTTTGAAGTTTTGGCTTCTTCTCTGAGTCGTGTGTTGGTTGTTCTGGCATCAGCCCATAGAGAGTTCGGCCTCAAAAGGGCTTGGCTTCTGTGGGACAGGGGATAGCCGATCCCAAATTCATATCTACAAGAAGTTGGGTCATTTCACAAGAGCTTGTCTGGATAGGCCTGAAAGTACTAAGTTGGCTCGGGGAGATAAGACAGATCAAGCCCAGGGCTGGTGGAAATGGTCTTATCACGGTTTGGTGATGTTCAGTGCGCTCCTCATCCAAGTAATGATGTTAAGAATAATGATTCGGGGATGGTTTCATGGTTGCATGCAGAGAAAAAGATGCTGATGGTTGATTCTCAGGAGGAAGGGTGGAAAGTTGTGGGAAAGAGGGGCAAGACTACGTTGGGGGAGGGGGAGATGGTGCATGAGAAGCACGATTCAAGAGGAAAGTGGGGAGATGAAGTTGAATGTCATCCAAAAAGTGGGGAGATGAAGTTCAATGTCATGTAGAAAGTTCGAAAGGCTCTCAGCAAGAAGGTGGTGAACAAGTTCATCTAGAGCAGGCTGCACGCAATGAAGAAGACCTCCTGGACATGAATGCCAGGATGGGAGTTCTATAGGAAAAGCCGGCTAATTGGAAAGGTTCTGAGCTTGACCCAAGAGGTGGGGTTCAGGCTAAGGGACTATCCAAACGCCTCAAGAATATGCCCAGAAGTATTGGGTGAGGAGGAAGAGAATTGGTGTAACATCCTACAAGATGCTTACAAGGTGTTGGTCCAAGAGCAGTAAGGCAAGGTCACTCAGAGAGTTTCTATTGTGTCATGGAATACTAGGGGGATTTGTGATAGAGTTATGAAAAAGGAATGTGTCTCAGTCATTTGGCAATGGGGAGTTGATATTGTTATGCTTCTCTGTAGGAGCTGAAATGTGGATCAGATATGGGTCTCTGGAGGGCCTTACACTTGGTAGGCTTTGCTGCATAGTACACTGCTCATTTCGAGGAAAAGGGGGGGTTGCAATTCTTGTTAAGAGTCCTGTTTCCTTTGTGGAGTTGTTTAGGGATGATGGGGGTTCATGCCTTGCTGTGGAAGAGCAGGTTGCGAGTCTGAAGTTTTGTGTAGGGAGTGTCTATGCCCTAAATGGGACTAATGAAACGTATGAGTGCTAGAGGTTCTTGAATTCTAGGATGAGGGGTGGATTCTAGGAGGGGATTGGAACATGGTGGAGAATGCTAGTGATAGGTCTGAGGTGGGGAGGAATTGATTGTTGGTGAGGTGGATGAATGGGATGCTTTATGCCTTGGTAAAGGGCTTGTGGACTACAGAAATCGACCCTGATGGTCTAGAAGGGTTCTCTTGGCCAACAGGATCAATAAATTTATGTTTCAAATGAAGCATGGTGGTTGTGTGCCCTGATGGGGGGAAGATGACATGCTCATGCAGGGTTGGCTGACCATACCCATGTGGAGTGGGGATTATGTTTACCTAGCAAGGTGGGCAGGTCGTTTGATGTGCCGTATAAATTTGATAAGAACTTGTTGGTGTCTCAGAAGTTTTGTGGATGATTTTGGTAGCCTTGGTCACAGGTTGTGAGTCGGGTGGTAAGAGACGTTATAGGGATTGCTAGAGGATGGGAAGCTCAATTGAATCTTAGGAAGAAGCAGGAAGGTTTGCAATTAACTCAGATTTGGCAAAGTCTAAAAGTAGCATTGGATCAGGCCAGTAATGGACAATTTGTTAATTGAGATTGAGGATGCCCTGAAGGAGATACAGATGGTGAAGAGCTAGAGTGCAGACCAAACTGACATGGCTTGCCTTATGGGACTGTCCCTCAAGGTACTTCTTCCAAACAATGAAGAAGAAATAGGTGATGGAGGCAGTTGATAGGTCGACTCTAAGGGTAAGCTGGAGATGGAGTACTATCACAGTGTTGAAGTGTTTCGGAGAGAGCTATATAAGATCTAGTAGGGACCTCGGGAAATTATGATGAGGTGTGGGTATCACACGTGAAGGAGTTCCTGCAAGACATCCAGCCTAGAATCTCAGAGATTCACAGAGTGGGCTTAGGGAGGCCTCTTTTGGAAGATGGAACTTAAGGAGGCCTTGGATACGTTAGAGAAGGATAAGGCTCCGGGGCCGGATGGGTTTACTAGGCCTTCTAGGATTTGCTGAAAGAGGACTTTGTGGCTATGGTGAATGAGGCTCTTTGGTGTGGGTTCCTCTCCCAGGATGTTAATGTGGGGTTGGTGAAGCTATTTCTTAAGAAGCCTAGCAG
Organism: Dipteris shenzhenensis; assembly: GCF_047967505.1. Classification (NCBI taxonomy): domain Eukaryota; kingdom Viridiplantae; phylum Streptophyta; class Polypodiopsida; order Gleicheniales; family Dipteridaceae; genus Dipteris; species Dipteris shenzhenensis. The sequence continues at coordinate 21,179,566 of NC_141602.1, read as the reverse complement.
AATTAGAGTGGGGACCTGCGCCCTATTACCATGCTAAATATGTCTTACAAGATTGTGGTCAAGGCTCTGGCCATCAAGATCAGGGATTTATGTATGAAAGTGGTAGATAGGGAGTAGAAGGGATTTATTAGGGAAAGTGACTTTTTATGAGAATATGCTAAATGTATCCACATCCTTGGACTTTGCAAAGGCCACAGGTAATAAGATGGTGCTTTTGGGGTTGGAGAGAGGTTTAATTTGATAAAGCATACTATTGAGTGAGATGGAATTCCATGCTTATGGTGATGGAGGTGTTGGGGTTTGGAGAGGGGTTCCGCCAAATGGTCTCGGCACTGTTTGGGAACACATCTACGGTGCTATGTAAAAAGGGGGGTACACTGGGAGGTAGGATCTTTGTCGATTTGTACATCAAAGGTTTCCATTGGCTTCGATTGTGTTTGCTATTTGTATAGTTCCCTTAATCACAACAATTAAAAAAGGAGTCAGTGATGGAAGGATAAAAGGTATGACACTGCTGTCTTGACTCCCAATTCTTTTGCTGATGACATGATTTCCTTCTCTATAGAGGACAAAGAGAGTTTCACGGAATTAATGTGCTGATGAATAAGTTTTGTGCAGTCTCTGGGTCGGCGGTACTTAGTTGGCCTAAGTCATTTGCTTTGAGAACAGATGCAATTACTAAGCCAGAATGGTTGAATGAGTTCCGAGGGTTGTCGGTGGGAAGAGGTGAAGTTACTATGTACTTTGGTGCCCCATTAGGAGTTGGGGTGACACTCAAGCAATGCTTTGATTGGTTTAAGGAGAAAGGTAGGTTAAAGCTAAGACAACAGTGTGGAGCCACTCTTGGTTGGAACGCTAGGTTCCTTGTATTGAAGCATATTTTGTCAGCTTCGACGACATACTTGGCCTCCATTTGGAGGTTCAAGAGATCTCACTGGTCGAAGATAGAGAGATCATTTCGGGATCTAGGGGGGTTAGGAGTACCTGATGCTGATCAAGAAAATGTTGCTTTGTTGTCATAATGGTTGCCATGGGCGTTTTGAATGCGGGGCACTGTGGGTAGAGTGTAAAATAGATTGGAGTGGGCAAGAATTTGGGGACATGGAAGGCTATGAGATTATTTGTTTAAGATTTCCCTATAAAGTTCAAGGTTTCGATATGGTGGCCAGCTTGGTTGATGCTTGGAAGTTGTGTGGGGAGTTACGGACCTAGAAGGGGAGGGCAGGGATTTGGGGTGATGATAGACTCTTTGAGAGCCTATGGTGGAGCAGTGAATCCCTTTTAATGGGGAGCCATTAGCCTATATGGATCTACCTCGGGCTAGGAGCATACATAATAAAGGCTTAACTACCTGGTCACAGATGTGGGATCGAAAAAAAGTGGATTGGATTTCAGCGAGGAGGCTTGTTGAGTAGTTTAGGTTGAATGATATGGAGGAGACTCTGATAATGCAAGTGTTGGCCAAAATTCTAGAAGGATAGCCATCTAATTGTGTTTCGTCCTCGGAATCTTTGTCCTAGAGGGTGAATCAGTTGATAGGTTGGGAAGTTTGCATTGTGAAAAATCTCTACAAGGAGTGTCTATAGGAAATCGATGGCTAGCAAGACTATGTTTGGACATTTGAATGCAAAGTGGAAGCCGAGAAGAACACCCAAATGGGGATGGGGTGGGGACAAGCTTCAAAGAGAAAGCTATTGTGGGTGCAATTAAAATGATGTGGTCAGGGACTTTGGTTCTACTATTAGTTCTACTGATCAACTAGTGGAGGGGGTGGCTATTAGATATGAGGGGCTGGGCTTTAGCTTGCTACTAGTTTTTGTAGGCCATGGGCAGTATACCCTCTAAGTTGACCACTTTACTTGTAAATGATTTTTCTTTCTATTTTAATAATGGTTGGTTGGATGAAAATACTTGGCTATAGAGCAAGTCGATGATAGCAAGTTGGAGAGGAGGTGTATGCTTGGAAAAATATGTTGTACATCTATTGCGAGCACCTCAAGACAAAAAAATTTAGATTGAGTAAATTATGTTGGAAAAGTAAAGAGGACTAAGTTTTGGACATTTCCTAAGAACAAGCAAATATATGTTGGAAAAGAAAAGAGGACAAACTTTTGGACATTTCTTTTAAAAATAAGCGAATAAATTGTATCATAGTATATAATATAATTATTATAAGCACCCTTAGTGTGGTTATATGATAATTATTATCACCACACTTAGTGTGGGCGGGGAGGTGGCATGCTTCCTTTCCCAAAGAGTTAGAGGACTTGCAAATTATAGCTTTTACTAATACTTTAGACATGAATTCCTGGGTGGATCGATGGGATTTAAAGCCAAAACTTGGAGGATATGTTCACCATTAAACTATGCTAGAACAATGTGATATACACAATATTATGTAGGATACATTTAGCATTAAACTATACTATCCATTTTAGTATTAGAATAATGTGTTTCTTTAGGATAACAAGTGAAGCCAATCTTAGGCATAGGTCAATACAAAACTACCCTATGAAAGACTGTCCTAAACTTCAGTGAATCTAAACATAAATAAAATTCCTACAATCTAAGTAGTCCAAAGTATCAAAGTTGGAAACTAAGACAAAACTTGGATTGCTTATTGGAATTAAATCCTTGGACACACCAATGTCTCCATACTTAATCCTTGTACATATACACTTTGATATCTCTACTATTCAGGTTGTCATTGAGGTACACACATATATGATTTGCTACATACAAGGAAAATCAAAATTTCCCTCTCTATAGTATTTCAAGTTAGGATGACGGGTTTTCTTTCTTGTGGCTAAATTTTTATTGGCAATCTTAACTCAATCTTAACAGTTCATCTTCTTCTTCTTTTGCACTTGAAGGTTCTTTTGATTAGTGGACTATTGGGCATTGTTATTGAGGTGATGAATAATGTCAAATCTAAAAAATCTTTGATTGTAAGGAATCAGACTATGTCTAATTGTGAGATTAGGGCACAGGTCCCATCACTAGATATCAGAGCATATAGAAGAATCGGATCACTGATACACGTGAACTCATGCAAATTGTTATCACTATTAAATTAAAGGAGAAAATTACATAGAATGGGATACTCAAATTTGTGTTTTTTCTATGTGTGTGTGTGTGTGTGTGTGTGTGTGCGTGTCACACACACATGCGCGCACGTGCAAACACAAAATAAATTTGATTAGTAAATGTATCTCACACACACAGACACTTATTTCTTTACACACACACACACACACACACACACACACATGAATACTTCCCTAACTATAAATTATTCTTTTATGTATCCCTTGAAATCTTTCCTTTACAGTTTTCTTTTTAACCATCCCACATACCAAGTCCACTAATCGTCCCATACCTCCTCTAATCCCTTCTTAATCCATGCACTCATTTGCTCCTTACTCCACTTGTGACTTAAACTTCACTTGTGGCTAAATTATTTTTTAAATTATCTAAGAATCCATATAGTTGTCTATATTTCTATGTAAAGTGATAACAAGCCAGGAAAAATAGGCATTACATGTCTACCTAAATGTAACTATGATATTCTAACACCTAGTTTGTTTGGATGGTGGCAGGTAAGTGGACCCCGACCTCGAAACCTGGACTACCTGAGGATTCGACATCTTTTTTCATTATTATGTTTGTTAAACTCAATATTATTAAAAAACTTAATTTGATCGAAAGTTATGCAAACTCTAGTTGCATTTTTCAACTAAGATGTCTCAAACATTTTTTTCTTATATGTTTTCATTTTTTAAGTTTTTATCCAATTGATGGAATTAATTGTATGGATCAATTATTGATGAAAATTTTCAATCTAAACACACTTTAATTCTCCTCGTTTATCACACATGTACACGCACATGCACGTGCATGTACACATGCACATGCATGCGCACTTACACGCACGTGCATGGACATGCGCACGCGAACACACACACGCACACGCATATGCACACGTGCACACACACTATTCCTTTTTGTCTTTTGACCATACTCATTATTCCTTTATAATCCTTCTAAAATCATTTTAAACTACCTTTTCCCTCATCTCTCTCTCTCTCTCTCTCTCTCTTTCTCTCTCTCTCCAAAGTTGTTTCCTCAATCTCTCTCTATCCTTTTCTCTCCTCTTTCTCCTAAATTCTCAAATTTTTTCTATTTTTTTAAATTTCCTTTAATTTTATCTTAAAATTTTTATTTTCCTCTGATTATTCCATTTTTCTCCCTATTTCCTTCATTTTATCTCTAATTTCTTCTAAAATTTTTCTAAGCCTTGCTATTCTCTCCTTTTTTTCTATTTTTCCTAATTTTCTTTAATTCTATCCTAATTTCCTTTTACCCCTAATTGGTCCCTACGTTTCTTAAAGTCTTTTAAAAATTTCCTATCTTTTTCTCTAATTTCTCATATTTTTTCTAATTTTCCTCGCCCAAACCTTGCTCTTTACTCCCTAATTAACCCCAATTATACCTATCCGAATTCTCCTTGTTTATGGCATCCCCCAACTCTCCAACCCACTATCTTGGCTATATAAACTCTCCCACCAATTCCATTTGCCTACTCTACTGCTCGCACTTGTCAGCTTTGTCACCTACCCAGCCTGCCACCCACGGGCCGCCACCCAAACTAGCTCTAACACGTGACCGCATTCCCATCCCCGTATGTGAACTGTGACCAATGTTTCTTACGTGGCATGCATGATGCACATCCCCACTCTACACACGTCTACATTATCTAGCCCTCGTCTCGAAGTCTCCACCAGCAAATCCTTCTCCACCCGCCACCTCACTTGTTGCTATACTATGAGGTACCAGTGCCCTTCAACGTTCCACTCTTTCACTCCTCCACGTGCCTTTGTACCTTTTTCATCCTCCTTTACTATACCTCCCCTCCCCCCCCCCCCTCTTTTTACATCTCTCTCTTTAACCCCCTTTATACATTTCTCTTTACCCCCTCTTGTTTCTATTTTTCTATTTACTCTTATTGTAATAATTAATGCTCACATAGGTTTCTTTTTTCCACATTATTATTATTATTACGAAAAAAAAAGTGATTATATTACTTTGTAACATTTTTATACATCATCAGAGATCAACCATAATAGTAGTCCTGATCACATAAGCACTTCCTAAAAAAAGATTGAGGGAAGCTCCTCAAAAGTGGAAGGAGAAGCTAGAAGTTTCCTCTTTAGAGTCACTAGTGTGTACTGAATCTGAAGCAACATCAACAGTAGTATCAACAGAATGACTAGAAGGAGCAGCAACACCACCCAGAGAAGGGTCAATGGACATATCATCCAAGTCTTGCACTGAAATAGGTAACACCATAGCAAGTCCCTAATTCTGATGAGAAAGAGTAGAGGGTAGCTGAGTAGAGAAGCTAGCACAAGGAACTTGAGTGTAGGATCCAGGAGAAGCAAAAGGTAGATGAGTTGAAGTTTCCACATCCATAGAGAGGATTTGGTTTTGGTGAGGCTAACCACATGAGAATGGAGAGAGGGGCCAGCAGGATTTGAGGGGAATTGAGTATAAGCACCAGCAGCATAGGTTGATGGGGGAGTAAAGAAGCTCTGTGAACCACTACCAACAACAAGAGGGCTCTGTGCACTTGCACCAGCAATAGTGGAAGGAGCTTGGGCTGAGGACCTAGCCAAATCGGGAGGAGCCTAGAGGGGCCATCAAAAGATTGTGAGGAAGGTCCAGGAGGAGAAGAGGGAATCTGAGTGGGAGGACCAACTGTTGACGTTCTCCTCTGCAAGAAATTGGGTAGCTTGGAATGTTCATATGAGATAAAACAATGTCGTTTGTGTCTAGAAATGTCTACATTTAAACTCTGGTGTTCAAGGTTGTAGGGAGCACTAATAAAGAAGTCAAGTCTTCTCTTTTCCTATCCCACCATGAAGCATACAGAGCATTAGTGCATAAATCTTTATGATTAAATTGAAAATTATTTCTAGAGACCCATATGAACCAAAGAGCATGGGCCCTTATTTGGAACCAAGGCTCATGCCTTACTTTGCATGCATCACCTAGTAAGATAGCTTTCCAATTCACTGGTTCCTCTCCACACTTAATCTGAATGAACTTCCATACTCTTCTGGCATGAGGGCAAGCAATAAATCAGTGAAAAACATCCTACATAGAGTCTAGGCATCTCATACATTTGCCATCTCCCTTACCGATTTCGAGTCCTCTAGAATTAGACCACACTGCTTTGTGAGAATAAGCCAAGTAAGGCAAGACATTTTCTTAGGAAAATTTCTAGGCCAAATTTTGTGGAACGTGGCATACCATTTAGCTCTATCATCTTTCAGATTCCATCTGGCATTAAGGGTTCTACAAATATCCTCCATGTTTGCAGTAGGTGTTGGTATAGGCAGTAATGAGGAGCACCCTACCCAACTAAATTCTTTATGTAAGCAAAGGACAAAACCTCCTTTCCAAATAATCTCTCCCTTCCATAAGCCCAATCTCTCCATGAACAATCCCTGATGTTGATTAGTGAGGGAAAATTCCCTTCTGATTTCAAGCCATGTCTTCCATTTGAAGAGTTCTTTATTCCACAGCTGATTGGATTCCCTTCTTGAATAAAATGGCTGCCATTGTAAACTATTCATCTGTCAATGTGCTAGTTCTGAAAATTGATGACAATGAGGAGGGTAAAGGGGAAACATCCATTGGAATATCATCTCATTACAAGGATGGTATCTCACAAGTCATAGTAGATAACCAAAATAAATGGATAATCTGAAATGTTGCATGAAGGAGATTAATTTCTTAGTTATTTCTCTCCATGCCCCTAACTCAGCTTTTGAAAGGAAGGGATTATGGGAATCTTTATAGTGTGCAAATGGTAAGTGGGGGATTCTAATATGGTGGAATGCAAGGCAGATAGATGGATGGGAAAGAAAACAGTCAAATTGGGACCATAGAAGGGAGCTAGATTGGACAGGTTCTATGTCTCTCATGGTCTACTGATGAACAGTCACCTTTCCTTGAAAATAGAAACTCTCTCTTCTTTGAGTTCATCAGATCATAAACCTGTCTCACTTAGATGTGATTTTGGTTCTGCGAAGAGAAGCTCCAAAGCTGACCCTAGACTCTTCATGTTAAAGAGTGTGCAAATTCTAATTGGCAAGGCTTGGCATAATGCTTTCTCTAAGCACACTTCAGCTTCAAAAGCTTCGGCATTTGCTGTTAATGATACACAAATCATTTTAAGAACAGCTAGAAAGAAAGAGCTAAGGTTAGGGCTCAAAGAATGGATAGAATGAAGCAAAACATCAGTATCTTAGAACAAAAATCCAAAACTGGAGATGATGTGGACCAAGAAGAATTGGTAAGTGCTAAAAAGGATCTCAGGAAACAAGAACAGATTAGATTAAATGATTCTAAAATATACTTTGGGGACTGGTGGGTAGGAAAGATTGATAGACCCACCAAGGAAACCTTTAGAATAATTAGAAGAAAGAGACTAGAGGAGGAGATCCCCCTTCTTAAAAGAGCAGATGGCTCCCATTCTACAAATACAGAGGAAAATGTGAAGTTTATTCAGCAACATTTTCAGAAGTTACTGTCTAGTACAATTCCCCTTAATGAGGACACCCAGAGAGCTAGATAGTTATGTCAAATCATAAGAGAGAAGGTTGTCAAACATTTTGATCTACCCTATTTGAAGAGACCCTTTACTTTAGAAGAGTTGAAGAAAGCTGTGTCAGTCATGGCAGATGGTAAGACACCTGGTGAAGATGTGTTAACTATTGAGTTTTATAAAATTTTCTTGGAACTATTTGGCCTTTACCTTTTATTACTATGGTAAGAAAGCTTGATGAAAGGTGCTCTCCCCCTTGACATTAATGGGCGCATTATCAAAGTGATCCCTAAAGAGGGCCCTAAAGATGAGCTTAAGAATTGAAGACCCTTAACAATGTTAAAGTGCAGCTATAATATTTTTGCAAAAGCTCTAGCTCTTAAGGTACAAGGCAAAATGAAAGAGTGGATTCTCTTTGAGCAATAGAGATTTATTAAAGGATGTCACCTTCTTAAAGCCATTTTTAATATCTAGGATGGATGTGAGTATGCTGAAGAAACTAAATAGGATATATGCTTTCTTAAAGTAGACTTTAACAAGGCTTATGATAGACTAGAATGGGATTTTATAATTCAATCTTTACAGGACATGGGTTTGGGCCCTTATTTTGTGTCAAATGTCAAGCTTCTTCTCACTAATGCTACAACCAAGGTTAATGTCAATGGGAAGATGAGTGACCCATTTTTAAAAAAGAGATCAATCAGACAAGGATGTCCCTTAGCTCCTCTTCTATTTGCTATAGCAATAGATTCCCTTGGGTGGCTCCTCAGAAGTCAAATCCAAGAGGGAAGACTTAGAGGTATTGAACTGATGAATGGTAAACAAGTGGTCTGTCTCAGTAGTTTGCTGCTTTGACCCCTAGAAATATTGATCAGGATATTAGGTGTGATGGATTTCTTTGAGGTTTTCTATCAAGCCTTGAGATCCTCTATCAACTACTTCAAAATAGGGTATGACACTCTCAGTGGTGGCAAGGATCGAGGAATTCTCCAATAGCTAGGATGCCTTAAAATACAAAAGTGGACAATTTTCAGACTTTTGGGCATTCCAATGGGTTTTGAGGTCACAATGAAGCAAAGATGGGATTGGTAACCATTTCCTTTACCCCATAGCTATTTTTTATCTTTCCTATTGGTCTCCTTCCAAAACAAGTCTTGACCTAAGTTGCATTAATTCGGGCGTTTTTTTTTAATTCGTAAAAAACGCTTAAATTCTTATTTTTTACGATTTAAAACGATTCATACGTTTTTTTTTTCAATTTTATTTGTACGAATAAGCTATTCATACGAATAACTAGCTATTCATATGAATAACACAATTTATTCATGCGAATAAAACTACTATAAAAAAAAGACACTCTCATTTTTTGTATTCATACGAATACAGACACCTTCCTTCCTTGCCACCTCAGCCACTTACTTGCTAGCTCTACTACCTCCTGCTTGCTTATGGTACCCACCAGCTAACCCACTTTTCATAGGTACCATCTTCACCCTTGTTTGGACTGACACTCATCTCTCTTGCGAGAGATGTGTGTTGCAGTCTTTCCTTATTAATTAATGTTTGTTTTGTTTTGTTTTGGATTGGCACTCATCTCTCTTAGAGGCGTGTGATGTATTCTTTTTATATTAATTCATGTTTGTTTTGTATTGTATTTTAGTGTGTAGACTGGCACTCATCTCTCTTGCGAGAGTTGTGTGCTGCAGTCTGTCTTTGTTAATTAATGCTTTTTTGTAATGTAGTCTTTTTAATGTTTGTTTTGATTTATGTTTGAGACTTGCACTTATCTCTCCTATACGAGAGTTGTGTGTTGCAGTTTCAATTTTAAAATAAATAATTATTTTTTACTTGAGGTTGGCACTCATCTCTCTTAAGAGAGTTGTGTGTTGCAGTCTCAGCTTGTATAGACATGTTTGTTTATAGGAACTCTTGGGCTGGCACTTATCTCTCTTAAGACAGTTGTGTGTTGCAGTCTAAGCTTAGTGATGTTTTCATATATGCTTATTCTGGCACTCCTCTCTCCATTGAGAGTTGTGTGTTGTAGTCTAAGTATAGAGATATTTTCCAAGCACACTTCTTCTTGCACTCATCTCTCTCTTGAGAGTTGTGTGATGCAGTCTAAGTTTGATATCATGCGATGTGCCCTTAGACACTTAGTCTGGCACTCAGCTATCCCTTGATAGTTGTGTGTTGCGGTTGAAGCCTAGTGTTAGATGTGAAGACCACAGTTAGTCAAGGTTACATGGTTATTTTTTGTGTTCTGATTTTTTGTAGTCTGTTATGTGAGTTGAGCTTGAGTTGAGCTTGAGTTGAGAGGCTATACCTAGGTCATAACTGCTTGCATTGTTAATTGTTATGGCTTAATTAGTTTCTTATCACACTTGGCACTGAATTATTTTTTGAACTCTGTGTTATAGCTTATAAGACGAAGTTTTAGCACCCTGATCTCAGTAAGACTTAGAGGAAGGTGCTGAAAAACAAGAATGTAGACTTCTTAATTAATGTCGATCAAGAGAGCATTGAGATAGCTTTCAACAATGGTGAAAGCGGTGTATAAAATTTGGTTAGGAAAATGGTAGAGCATGGAGTGAGGACCTTGCGTGAACGATATCTAGATGTACTTCCAGTAGAGTCTATAGACCAATTCATGCACCACTTCACCTTGGAGAGTCAACGATGCCTTGGTCAAATACATCGAGACATCACCTCCTTTGACACGAAGTGGGAGGGTCCCGTTGTAGAAGCTAGGGTGACGTACATCGAGAATGTGTCGCAAGGTTTCAAAGCAAAAAAGCTACCTCATCCTCCCTTCCATCAATGCAACCACGCTCCCAAGCACAACCACAGCCATAAGCATCAATGCACCCATGCCCCCAGTCACAAGCCGCATTACATCCACCGTAGCCATAAGCACCACTGTAGCCATGCCATGCATATGCACCAATGCATCCACCATAGCCTGTCTTCCCCCGTATCCCTTTTCCCTAAGTTCTTCCATACCCACAAGTAGTTCCTCGACATGGTCCACGTCTCCCATCACATGCATCCCCACATTTCACAACTTCTTTTGCATCTCTGTTTGTGCCTCCTTCTGCACATGCAAACCAATTTCCATCTCCTTCATACTCGTCTGCACCAAGGATGCACAATCTATCTGCATAGGCAAATAGATTTCCATGTCCTTCATTCTCGCACGCACAAGCACCACTTGCATCACATGGCCTGCATGAGCAACCCATGTGACCCATACTGCTTCAGTGAGATGAGATGTTCGATTCACACCTAGTGCAGCTATGGGCACAGGCACACGTGAAACTGTCAACATGTGCAATCTTCTTGTCACTCCATTTGATCCACACACAATCCCACCAATGCATTGAAGGCTAGAGCCTTGGAGGAAGTCACGTGCCTAGGCGATGTCATACATTCGGGCATCATCCGAGCTATAGGTCTAGTCCATGATGATAATCCAATGATAATATTTCCGTTCTAGAATGGAAATCATTTGGAAAGATGGCTAACCTACCTCAGACATGACGAAAAGCAACCATCTCCAGTGGGACATAGAGATGATACGGAAATGCTTGCTAGAGCTCCCATCAGCATGTATTTGAAATTTTAAGTGCACTTGTTTGCACTATTCATTACATGCACCAACACAATGTCCTACATAATGATTCGCATGCACAAAACATTATGCTACATTTCTCCGAGTCATCCGAGGAAGTGTATCTGGGCATTTGTGATTGGGGAATGATGACACCGATAAGCACTATCCAGCATTGTGTGAAGTTCTTGTGCAAGCTTTCATCACATCGCTGCAGAGTGCCTGTGTACCAATCCCCCACCTTTCGACATTGCACAAGATGTGTACGCAATGTCTCATCACATCTTGAAGATCATAGACAGTTGTACACCATCAACTAGTACTAGACCCACAAAAGCTCTAATTGGGTGTCTACGATGATTTGCGGTTTAGGAAAAGTCTGCACAATTGAACAGACGTCCAAGAATTGCTGACTTTTATGGGGTTTTTGATATTGCTCCTAGATGTGGCATACAGCTCAGTCCAAACCAAGGACTTAGACCAGCAAATGACTGAGTCTTTCTTGGACAATTTATAGTATGAATTTTTGAACATGAATACTTGTAACATTGCTATTTTTGTATATCATCCAAGTCTCCACTACATGATTCAAGTTTGTATATTTAAAATTGGAACAACTTCATGAGATGATAAATAATGCGATAATAAATGTTTAAATACTGTTTGTATAAGTGAATGATGCGATAAGTATTCATGTTGAATTTAATTGTTTAATATTATTTAGGGTTATAAAATAATTCTATCTTGTTGTCATTTTTTAGGTTAAGTATGAGCATGGAGGGAGAGAACGTTCTTCCACAGGATCCTCCCTAACCAGAGGAACCTCCACTTCACGAGGGTCTAGAAGCCACTTTTGTGTCTCAAGAGGTTGATTTAGCAGACTAGCTAAATCATTTCAAGATATCTTGTAGGCATAAAGAGAGATGTTGAGAAGGGAGGGCTGGGTATTTTTGCCACTAGTCCAGTGGATGACGACACCATGCAAGGCAACCTGCTCTCTCTTCGACAAGTATAAAGGCTTTGTCCATCAGAGTTCGTAGAAACACCTTGTTTCTTTGATCCAGAAATGCTAGAAACAAATATGCACAGCCCAAGTTGTCAAACTTGCGCCACAAAACCCTTGCCCACATCCTTCTCCAGTGATTCATAGAGGTGGAAGGGAGCATCCCAACAACCAACAGATACCTATGTTCTTCATTCAATAGGTGTATGTCCGTGACGTCTTGCATCGATGTGTGGATTGGAACGACAAGCATCTTTTGTCAGGAACAGGAAAGGGATGTCTTGCAGAATGCAAGCGAGCAAGAACAAAGAACAGAGAGCCCATGTCTCTGAGGCCTCACATGCTAACTCCCCAGGAACATAGTGACCTTGTTGACTTGGCAACATCTGCCATACCTCTCTGTCAATAGGGTGTTACTCTGCTGAGGAATTACAAGCTCATCTTGCAATTCAAGCCAAAGAGATTGAGGACTTGCAAGCACACATACACATGTTGGAGGCTAAGCTTGCACACTACATACTTTTGGGGACTTGGATGCCGTTGCAGATATTGACACATTTGATTTTGAGGACCTCACCACCAATATAGATTCGTAGGCTACAGGACCAAGTGCAGACGTGGGACCTAGTGCATAATTATGTAAACTTCATACATAACTTTGTAATATTCTTCTTCAAATATAATGATCCGGATTAAGTGCATAATGTGGATTGATGTGGATTAAGTGGTTGGAATTGATTAAGTGGTTTAAGTGGACTAAATGGGTTAAGTGATTTAATGTGAATTAAGTGGAGCTAATGTAATGTTAAGTGAGTTAATGTAAATTAAGTGGAGCTAATGTAAAATTTAATGTGGATTAAGTGTATAATGTGGATTACTAAAGTTTAACTGGCCAGAATTGATTAAGCTATTTAATGTGAATTAAGTGGTTTAAGTGATATAATTGAATGTAGTGGTTTAAGTGGACTAAGTGGTTTAAGTGGTATAAGTGGGTTAAGTGGACTAAGTGGTTTAGGTGGTATAAGTGAATGAAGTGGTTTAAGTGGTTTAAGTGAGCTACGTGGTTTCAGTGGTTCAAGTGGACTACATGGTTTAAGTGGTTAGAATTGATTAAGTGATTTAAGTGGCTTAAAATGGATTAGGTGGACTTGTAAAGTTAATGCTAAAATGTTGAAATATATCGATGTGAATTAGTGCACAAGATAGCTAAATTAACCCTTGCGACTTGAAAATATAAACTTCGATTGCACATATTTGATTGTTCTCTCCTTTTTCTCAATGTTGCCTTGAAAGAATTTGCAAGTCACAAGGTTGGCTCTAGCTATGTATACTGAATCATCCACAATCTGAATAATTACAACACAACAATATAACTTGTAGCCCATAAGGTTCTAGGTTTCAAGTACAAAATGAGACAAGATGGATACAAGTATATGTGCTCTTCCATCGCTTGACATATTCTTCCATCCATCCCCTCACATACAACATACCATCCTACATATTTAGAGCTTCATCCACCGCTTCCAAGTACAAAATGAGATGAGATGGATATGGGCATATGGCTCTTGCATCACCTATCATATTCTCCTATCCATCCCCTCATGTGTAACGTATAACACTCTATATTGCATTTAACACAGGTACAACAGCTTTGCTTACTGCCCTAGCTACAACATTAAACCCTTTCAACAATCGTATATTCCCAAAGCAAAATACTAAATCTGCAGCCCTTGATGGCTTTAAACGATTATGCACTCCAATTTCTCTCACATGCACCCGATGATGTAGCAACACAGAGAACACGAGTTGCAAAATGTTGCAACTCCAATGTCTCTCCACCATATTCCTTCCACCAAGTAGGTGCAATCGTCATCTTAATAGCATCAAGATTCCAGGGATCTCCAAAAGAGCCTTCACGGTTCGTATACCTCACTCATTGTTAGTAGGCCAATTTGCCTTGATCTCCCAAAAGCAAGTTCTTACAAACCTCTCAAAAGTTACTTATGACTTTTGGATTCTGTGATTGAGCATGCATTTGATATTATGGATGTATTACAAATGCAGATCCATGCAAAGGAGTGTGCATTTGCTTCCATCTCTTATCGGCTAAATATACCACTTGTTGCTTTTCCCTAGGTGCAAAGCGCAAGAATTCTTTAACCTGTCGTATTGCTTCAGACATTTTCCAATACACTTTACCCATAACAAAGGAATCAACATCGACCATCCTCAACACTATCACAAATGTCTCCACACCTTCTTTTATTCTTTCTACATTTTTCCAAAATATTGATGATTGTACAAGATGTATACATAGACATTAGTCTACATCACCTTCATGTATTAATATTCCCCTCACATTTATTGGTGCTTCAATAGTCTCATCAACCTCAACGCTCACATTAGGACTTGGATGATTCCTTATTAGGGTCAGATTAACCAATTTTTTCACTTACTCTAAATACGATTTGCATAACAGAAGAACTGTAGATAGCCTCCACAATGAGGCCTTTGTATAGAGGGCTCCAGGCCCTCCAGATTGGCCGATAGGTTTGTAAAAGAGACTGACCAACCAATGATTGGGCTGATCTAGTTTGTGCTGATTTTGCCAATTTTCATAAGGCCCTTGTCTACGGGTTACTTTCTGCTGGCTCCTTCTCCAGTCACCAAACCAACTGCTACTAGCATCCCTGCTGTACCTGACTAGGTTTGCAATACTTGCTGCAACTACTGACCACTTGTCCGCTGGCTCTGCCAGCCTACTTATAGACCACTTCCATTTGGTAGCCCTTGGTGGCTACGGCAACTGTGTCTACCCCTGTACTACCCCATCTAATTGGCCCTTATCCAAAGGCCCATACCAGGCTACATATAGCCATATAGCAAGCCCTATTCCATCACCTTTGTTAGCCCCAAATCCTGAATGTGTAGCGACCCATACGGTAGCCTATAGTGCTGCCCATGTGGATGTCCCAATTCATGGACACTAACTAGGTGACAATTCCTCTCAAATCATTCCACTTGACCTCAAGTCAAGAACACCAATCCATGGACACTAACTAGGTGACAATTCCTCTCAAATCATTCCACTTGACCTCGAAGTCAAGAGCTCGTTGGTCTTTTGAAGCTATCAAGATTTGTTTGTAGGCACAACGTTAATAATGGCTTCAAGGGATCAACATTCACCTCAATGTCAGCACATGCATGAGGACTTTGGATCTACCAGTACTAAAACACAAGAATTTCTCATTGGATCAAATAGTACTAAGTAAAGAACACCACACACACTCCATGGGCAACTCAACCATGGAAATGATCATTCAATAAGCAAGGTTTTGAAAAAGGATGAAGCAAAGATATAGAGGTAGATCTTGACTACAGGTCGATCGTAGACAATTCAATAAGTGACTCCCTAGCATCCCTCACATTCAAAAGGTGAAGTCTAGAATCATAGCTATGGTAGAGAATATGCCAAAACACACTCATAGGTGACCCAAATGATTGCTTCCCACCACCATTTTCTTCTTTTTGCTTTCATTTTTTAGATGGAAAAAGTCACGATTCCTGTTTGTAACGTAATCATTGAAGTTGCAAGATTAGTGATCATTTAAAACATTCCTTCCTAAAGGAACAAATATAGAGGACGAACAATAATGGTTCTGACTTATAGATGAGAAAATATGTACAATTGAAAGCAAGATGGTACAAAATATATTGCAAAAAAATGTCTTCAAAAAGTCTACCTCAAATATGGATGCTTTGGAATCATGCTATAGCTTGCATAGAAATGAGGAAATGCTTAATCATCATAAAATACTGTAACAGTTGAGTGCTTGGGAGACCACTTAGGTTGTTCCAAATGGAACAAAAAGTAGCAAGGAATGGAAAGGAGCATTTGACATTATAGTATGCATAATAAATTTACAAGCAAGCAACATCATTAAAGAGGAGACTCACCTTGGTTAGGCCAGCTCTTCAAGGTTGAGATGGGCATGTTCATTCGAGAAAGGGAGAAGGGGCAGGAAATTGGGAGGGATGAGGAGGAGCATGGTGTGAGGAGCAATACCAGAGAGCGATCAGAGCTGCTCTCCGAGTTAAAGAAGAATGGGATTGGTCGTGGAAGGTAGAAAAAATTCATTTTTACTGAAGATGAGATTGAGCTGAATTTCGATGAGTTGTTGTTTGGGTGATCTACTGTCTCCATCATCTCCATAGCCAACAAATAGATAAGAACACAAGGAAGAAGGAAAGAAGAAGGCATCACTAGAATTGACCTTCTTTGCTCTGCTTGAGAGAGGTTTGACACAGGAGGGGAATGGGAGGGCAACTAGTTGGATCTTTTTAGATTGCAGAGAAATCAATCTAACCAATAAGCTCTTCCACAACTCAATCCTCTTCTAGATTTAAAACACTAATCATCTCATTAACCATTAACACTAATCCCACTTGCTAATATAGTTCAAAATTTTTTCAGTAAGGATAGAGGGAGGCGAGAGAGGGGGACCTCACAACCACTCAATCTCATGGCCTGAAGAGTAGATTGTGTGCCACACATATTTTGGCCAGCTTGCCTCCTCCTCACCTCTTCCGTTCTCTTGTGCTCCCATGACTTCCTGCACCTCTAGCTAGAGTGCAACACCACCTCTCTCTGCTGGGTCATGGCCTCCCCCCCCTTCCCTGCCCTGCCCTCCCCAATCTTCCCTCACACTTGATAATGATGGTGGTGATCCTGATGATAATATTTGGGGCACCTTGATGAAGTAGGCCTAGACCTCTCTCACTCAAGGTTTCTCTCTCTCTCTCTCTCTCTCTCTATCTAGATACATTTCGCCTCCTCCCCTCTTTATACTCACTTGGGAATAGGAAAGCTTTAGGACACAATTTTTCTAGAATCCACCACCACTGCCATTCCCTTCATATTCACTTATGTTTAAGTTAATCGCCCCCCCCCCCCCCAACCAGCGTCCCTCCACAAATAATACCATGAATTTTAGTTTTGGAATGTTGTGGTAACCTATTATGATCAGCTTGATCAAATACAAAGGAGAACCATCATCTACACAAAAACCACACCCATTCCATAGGCCCTCTGCATGGCCAAGAAGGGGTTGAGTGTAAGTCTCTCCAAACCCAATAACTATATTTATCCTTAGCCCATAATTGTCTTAAGTGTGTTATTCAATAGTCTTCATTAAGATAGCCTTGCATTTTTCCATGTAGTTGTTGTGTTGATATCTTATAGTATTATCATTGGGCCAATTTGATAGGGTAGCTATCTTTGGTTTTTACCTAAATTATTATTTTTTCCATGGATTAGTCTACAAGGTCAGATGCAACAAACTTAAGATCTTTTTCATGTAGCCTTGATGGAGCTCTCACTACTTTCAGAGTATTTACTTTAAGAAACCAATCAATTGGATTGTCAAAATTAAGAATAGGCTAGTCAGAATCATCGAATTGGTTATTCCAAATTCGTAATTCTAATTGCAATTTGAAACTTCTAAGTTTTATAGCGAAAATATACATTGTACAAGTTTAAACTTTGAATCACAAATTTGCAATATACAAACATTATATTCAATAGCAACATGAAGCTAGCTAGATGTAACTTGGATAGTAGAGATTAGAGTCTAGATATGCTCCATCCTTAGACATTAGACTAGTGCCTAGATATGCTCCATCCTTAGACATTAGACTTTAGTGTGTCACTGTTGACTTAGTCTTTAGAATTTCCATGTTTTCTAGAATTATGTCATTTATGTATTATTAATCATACTAACAAAGTGTAGAAATATTAATATTAATATTTCAAAAATTTCCCAAAACAGTTGCGCTTCTCCAAAAAGTTTTTTTCTAAATGCATTTCTTTGAGAATGGAAAATTTTAAAAATTGACCTTGTATATAGGGCCTTCACTTTTCTTCCAATTCTCTAATGCCCTTAACAAGGGTGCTATAGCTTGCAAAGATAAATCTTAACATATTATTATTGTGCAAACTCCAAGGTAGTCATCACACATATGATAATAGAAGTTAGTAGTAAGGCATAGTTAGCATGCCAAAAAAGTTCTCCCATTTATGCAAAGTCACCCTTGATATGCTTGAGTAGTAGAAATAATCAATTTTCCATCATCTCAAAAGATTTCACCTAGTAAACGGACAAAGAATGATCCAAAACTATGGTTAATATCTATGGTAAGAGCTAGTGAAATTTTAGGTCCCTTAACATAAACCACTATACCCAAATGTCCATGTTGCATGTTGGGTGCTTTAAATATAAAATACTCTTTTGTATATTAAACTTTGGTTATTAAATTAATTCCTTATGTATATACAAATATATAAGTAATCGAATTAATTAAAACCCATCTGTTGAACTCACGTGATAGGGTTACATATGATGGGTGACCCCCCTGAGAAATTCAAGCCCATATCCAAGATGGAACAATGCATGGCCTACATGAAATATGAATAGCTAGCCTATGTTGCATTAATCTGAAAATTCAAGTAGTTTTGAAAAAATTAGTAATATTGAGGTAGATAATTTCTATGCATATGTATCTTCATGTGTATTTTTAAAACATCATCATGAAACACATTTCATAAGATTTTTGCTTTTGTTTAAAAATATTTTCTTCCCTCTAGTATTATGCCATAACGATTCATTTTCTTTGACATGGAAGATGTGTGTTACTATCCACTCTAACAGTGTGCCAAATACTTCTAGTAATTTAAAGGATCATATTGGATGCCCTTTGAGAGGATTCTATCCCTTTAGGAAAGTGTGTACATTCTTGGTAGGACTATGTATGTGGTCCTTTTAGGATAATGCGTGTGTATTTTTCCCTTCTATGGATGTGTACAATATATACTTGCAAGACAATGTATGTGCAATGTGTCCTTATGGTCTAACATGTACATTTTTTTGCCTTCCTTCTATATTAGCGTGCCATTTCTCATTTGGGATGATGTGGGTACAAAAACTTTAGGGACATGTGTGTACGTTTTGGACTTGTGTTCCTTCCTTCTATATTAGCATGCCCATTTTGTCATTTAGGATGATGTGGGTACAAAAACTTAGGGGATGTGTGTGTTAATAGAAGTAACAAGGGTTTTGTTCCCCCTTGGACGTAATACATTCCATCCTCCAAATGTAATATTTATAGGTACAAACTTGGAAATAAAGTCTTTAATATAGTTGTCGATGCTTATTGGACATGTGTACAAATATCCTAGGGCGCCAACTCCCTTAAGTAAGAAAACCTATCAAAGTCTTGAGTATGGCATGAATTTAACAATATGCCATGAGTAAAAATTATTCAAATCAACATGGTTGTGCTCTACACTAAAAGAGCTTCAAATATGTCTTTACATCTTCAAATTTGGGTAACACATGAAAAAGTTACATTAATTTGAAAGGAGATGGATTTTCATATTTTAGTGTATTTTTTGTTTTACCCCCCCTAATCCAAAAGAACCCCCTCCCTTGGGCCTCACATATTATGAAAAATATGTACAAATCTTAAAATCTTGCATATTTTTCAAGGTATATACCTTACATCTTGTGGAGAGGAGACATGAAATTTTCAATATTTTTCCCTTGCATATTTGAAATTTTTAAAGAAAATCCATGCATATTATATATGGACCTTGTCCCCCCATACCTTGGATTTTGGATGAGGGTAGTAACATATTACATATTGAGTTAGCGTCCCAGGACAAATATTCATGTGTATCTATCTAAACATACTAACAAATACCCATATTCATAAAGTCTATATTGTAGAAATACTCTTGCGCATGATGTGTTTTATCTATTTTGTTAGTGCATGATGAATTATTTCCTTTTACAAATGAGAAGATTTCAACTTCCTCATGTCAAGTAATACCAGACATTTTTGGCAAAGACTATAGTTGCATATGCAAATTGGTTTCATAAAAGATATTTTTGGGTAAAACTCTTTTATGCTTGCATTTGCTGAACTCTATAGTAAGACATGATAATTAGTGTACAATAGCAACCTCCAGTGATAAAATGGAGAAGTGTGCCTCCCTGTTGTAATGATTATTTGTTCTAGCTAGTAGCAAGAAATGGGATAGATACATCAATTTTCTAATGCACTAGAAGGGTTTTTTATGTAGGTTCATTACTAGACAATATACAACTTTTACCTTGTTCCACTTGCATCAAGTAGGTCCTTAAGCTACGCTCCTCTATCTGCACAAAAATAAAATGCATACTTTAGTTCGAGATGTTTACATAGATTTGGTATAAAGTGTGAGAAATAGAGTTGGGAGGATTGTCAAAGGAACCTCCAAACTAGATGCGAAAGACATGATCTCGCCAAGTTCTTGCAAACAAGTCCTCTCAAGGACCACTATCTTTGCAAGGTCCGACATCAGAGCATCAACTCCCTCTACCTGCTTGTGAAAGGCTATGTTTGATTAGATTGTAATAAAAGGATGCTAGATAACAATGGGGGATAGTTCATGATGTGAGCACACCTTTGGCAATAACTTCATTAAAGAGTATTCCACTGCATTCATGACACTCATTGCAGAACCCAATGCATCTCTCATTGATTGAATTTCCATCTGTAGTAAATTAGTAACCATTGATATTTTAGTGTGAGTATAACCATGTAAGTCCATCCAATGTTGTGTAGAAGGTAAAGAACATTAATTCACTTGTTTTTTAAAATCAAACAAGATTATGATGCTTGAAATTTACCTTTGCCCCACCAACAATGGGAACTCTTACAATGGCAGCTTGGAGAGCTTCTCTAGCACCTTCTAAGGCATATGAATGTTCTAGCTCCAAAGACCCCCATTCCTCCAATTGTCCACCCTGAAAATGCATTGTAGACCACATTACTATTGAAGCTAGGTAAAAGTGATATGGACTAGGCTATCCAAGACATGCTCCCAAACTATCATTTAAATAAGAGAAACCATAGTTGTTCTATTCATATTTAACCCAATAGCAGTGGTTGCTCCAAATGCCTTGAATGTCTCAATTTCGAATTATCCCATAATAATGAATATTCTATATTGAAACCCTAGCTAGGAGTAAATGCGAATACTTTAATTTATTGCATGCATATGCATTTGAAAATGTTATAGAGCAGTTCTCATATCAAAGCTTAAGCTAAAGTTCTTTGTAAGTATCCATTTTGTTCTCACAATTATGTCACACAAGCAACTTTGGAGTGCTCTTATAGATTTTAACATCTACCCATCCTAAGCCTATGTTTTAAACTATGCAAATGTTTTTTTTTGGATTGTTCAATCTTGTATTATAAAGCATTGCTTTTTGTAATCACAAAAGTGAGGAGAAATGTATCAACTGTGGTTGTTCTTGTTCTTGAGCAAATTAATATTATGAATGCATATCGTAAAACATTGCCTTTGTGATGTTTGAGGGAGTCCTAATATAGGGTCTCCTTTTGCCTCATCGAGCCTTTGACGTTACCAAAGCATGTAAAGATGGGTAATAAGGAAATGATGTAATTAAAGCTTGTCAACAAACTCAGCTATGTTTAATCACTTGCATTCAACCTAAAACATTGATATATGGATTGATCAAGCCTATTAGTTAGTGGGATTTATCAAGGTCAAATTTCTATTTCTTTGAAAAGCCTTTGATGTTACCAAAGGATGTAAAGATGGGTAATAAAGAAATGATGGAAGTGAAGGTTGTAGACAAATTTGGCTATGTTTAATCACTTGCATTTGACACTAAAATTTCAATATGTGGATTGTGTAAGAAAACAATACAACGTCTATGCTCAATAGATAACAGGATCTCATACGCAAGAGAGAAAAGTAGATAGTATGGAGAATCAAAAATTTGATTACTATAAAACTGATACAATAGATGGTGCTGCCTCCGAGCCGTGCGCTCCTGTGAAAGAAGCTTCAATGGCGTGCTGGAAATAGTAGAGTACGGAGGCCGGATGCTAAGGAATCAGGGTTGCTGTAGCCAGTGATGAAATGGGCTTCATGGGCTTGCTCTTATATAGCAACCACTAGTAGTCGGTTAGACCCAATTGGGTGACCGACCCAGTCCACCCAAAACGGCCGACTGGGGGTCGGTCCCAAAATAGGCCACCGACCACACGATAGAACTGGTGCGCAAAATAAAGCAACTCATCTATGGATCCCGTTCGGCCCAGAGCCATCTGGGATCATCTGAGGCTCCAAACGGGCCCCACAACTTGAGAGTGGGCTGCCTCGAGAAATGCTCCGTCTACCCTCAGTGCGGTCAGTCATGGGATGCCTTCCCACACTTGCATGTAGCCTAGTTGGCAGTGTGCCAACTCTATCTGAAGCCGTCCAGTCATTAGACCACACATGGCCCCCATCTGGTGTCCAAACCAGGACCTACTAGATAAGCGAGCTACTCAAATGCCTTCTCCTCATATGGGGGACTTACAAGTAGAGTTAGCTGGTTCTCACGTTGTTACATGAGAGTGGAGCATTGATATCTAACACCCCCCCCTCAATGTCCACTCGCAAGTAAACTTACTTTTTTGGCCCAATGCAAAGTCGATGAAGATGCCTCTCCAGCAAGTCTCTTCTAAGAGCCTTCGTGAAGATGTCCACAGCATTCTCTGTAGTCAGACAGTACACCAATTCGAGCTCTCCATCCATGATGAGCTTGCGTACAAAGTGATACTGAATCTCAATGTGTTTTGTGCGAGCGTGGAACACAGGGTTCTTTGCAATCGCCATGCAACTCTGATTGTCACATGATAACTACGTAGGCTTGTTCTGCACTGCACCCATGTCCCCTAAAATCCTCCTCAACCACACTACCTCACAAGAAGCAAAACATGTTGATTTGTACTCAGCCTCGGTAGAAGAAAGAGCAACTGTGGGTTGCTTCTTGCTGACCCATGACACAGCTCCAGATCCAAGTGAGAAATAGTAACCGTCACTGATCTCCTGCTATCCATGTCTCTTGCCCAATCCAAGTCACAGAATCTGATCAAGATGTTGCCCTTGGTATAGGTGATGCCATAATTAAGTGTGCCTTTGATGTATTTCAGCACCTGCATCCTTGCCCTCCACCCGCCCTCCAATGGTTTTCCCAGGGCTTATTGGAAAACCTGCTTAGTACACCAGTCGCAAAGCTGATGTCCGACTGCATGTTGCACAAGTAAATCAAACTGCCCACAAGGCTTTTGTACTTCGCTTCGTCCATCAGTGGTGATGAATCCTCATTTGAGAGCTTCACGTCAACCTCCATAGGGGTGCCAACTGTCTTGCACTCAGCCATGCCAAATGCCTTCAGTATCTCTCCAGCATACTTCAGCTATGAGATGAGGATCTGTTTTGGCTCTTGCCAAACTTCAATCCCCAAACAGAAATGCATCAATCCGAGGTCTGTCATTTCAAACTCTCTTCCTAGCAAATGCTTTGTCTATGAGATCTTCTCTTCATGGTTTCCTGTTATGACAAGGTCGTCGACATCAGATATATAAATTTGCATCAGATGGGCTCCTCCTGAACCCCGTTTTGCAGAAAGTAGGCATCAATCCACTGGTACCACACTCGTGGGGCCTGTTTCAGTCCGTAAAGTGCCTTCTTCAGTTTATAGACTTTACCTTGTGAACCGGGGGATCTCAAAACCTGGTGGTTATTCCACGTATACCTCCTCCTTGAGATCTCCATTCAGAAAGGCGGATTTTACATCCATCTGAAACACGGGCCAACTTCCCTAGGCTGCCAAAGCCAAAACACTGCGAATTGTGGTTAGTCGAGCTGTGGGAGCAAAAGTATCCTGATAATCAAAACCATGTACCTGTGCGAATCCTTTTGCCACGAGCCGAGCCTTGTACTTATCCAACGTGCTGTCGGACTTGTACTTGGTCTTGTACACCCACTTGGTGCCGATTACCTTGCGTTTTGGTGGTCGATCCACAAGGTCCCAAGACTCTGACTGCATAACCTCCATCCATCTATCATCACCCTGCGCCTCTTCAAGACACTTGGGTTCATCAGCACGGATCACCTCTATCATCAAAGCATAGTTGACCAAGTGTTCCTACGCCCTTCTTTGCTCCTCTAATCTCTTGGAGGTCCGGCGGTGTTCGGATGGTTCCTCCTTAATGGCTGAAGGTTCTCTGCCGTCCAAAAGCTGCTTTACCCACTTCGGGAATGGCCGTTGCTATTGTGGTTCCATAGGCTCTTCTTCCTCTTCTTTATCTTGAATGCTCCCAAGCACCATTGGGGGAGTCCGGTCTGCTGTTGGTGGTTGTACTGGATGGATATCCTAGTCCTGGTTGTTTGGGAAGGAAGCATCCTCCTCCAATTGATGCGGTTGTTTTGAGAAGACCACATCGCGACTTACTATTACCTTCTTGGTAACAGGGTTATAGAGATGGTAACCCTTCGCCTCTTCACTGTAGCTTCACTGTAGCCCAAGAAAATACACTTCCGGATCTTCGGTTCCCATTTGGTCCTGTTAGCATCAGGGACATGCACAAAACAGTCACATCCAAAAACTCTGAAATGTGTAGCTGAAGGTTTCTTACCAGAAAAGGCTTGCAGCAGAGTCATCCCATTCACAGCATTCGTGTAGCTATGATTTAGAATGTAAACTACCGTATTACATGCTTCGGCCTAGAAAGTCTTTGGCAAATCTTTCCCTTTCATCATACTCCTGCCCATTTTGCAGATGACGTGCATCTTACGCTCTGCTACTCCATTTTGCTGTGATGTATGTGGCAGGGGTTTCTGCGTCTTGATCCCGTGACTTTTGCAGTAACTTTCGAATTCAGTTGATGTGAACTCTCCACCTCTATCTGATCTCAATTTGTTCACCTTTCTCCCCATTTCTTTCTCGACCATTACATGCCATTCCTTGAACTTACTAAAAGCCTCGTCTCTAGTCTTCAGTAAGTATATCCATATCCTTCTACTGTAGTTGTCAATCAGCGTCATGAAGTAGTAGGAACCACCTAAAGCTTCCATCTCCATCTTTCCGCAGAGGTCCGTGTGAGTGAGCTCTAGAGGAGCCTTTGCCCTGCTGGCCTCTTTAGGAAAGGGCTGCCGATGCTACTTACCCATCATGCAAGCTTCACATACATCAGGCAGATCTACAATTTCTGGTAGGTCTGCAATCTATCGACTTTTATGCATCTCCTTTAAAGAACTAAGGTTTAGATGACCAAACCTCTCATGCCACAGTTTAGTGTTCTTCACATCAGCTCGAGCACTGAAAGCTAAGAGTTCGTAGACGTTGTTGTATCGTGTACCTTTACCAATGACCTTCCCTTGAAGATCCAAAATCTGTGCACCATTCTTATCGAATTGAACTTTGAGGTCCCGATCTGTGATCGCAGAAACGGACAACAAGTTCCTCTTGATATCTGGCACATAAAGAACATCGGACAACTGTTTTACAACTCCATCTGACTTGAGAGCAATCGTACCTTTTCCTTTTCCTGGACATTTTGCATCATTGTCGATTGGTACCAGGATTTCATTCCCTACCAGATGTAGAGAGGTATACCAATTCTTCTGATTGGTCATGTGGCACAATGCACCACTATCAAAGGTTCATCCGCAGGTACATGAACTGCCTCCGTGCAAATGTCCTCAATTGCTATGAACAACTCTACTGGTACTGCCTATGCGCTGTTGCTGGACTCTTTCTTTACTCTGTTCTTCTCATCTGCAATCTTCTTCCGGCACTCATTTTGCTTGTGCCCTGCCTTGTTGCAATAGAAGCATTTGATCTTCTTCTTTCTCTTTTTATCATCAGAAGAAGATGGATTACCAGAGTCCTTACCCTTACCTTTCTTTGATCTAGCATAGAAAGCCGAATCTTCTCCAGTCCTCATCTTTTGACGCATCTCCTCCTCCAGAAGCATCGTGCTGAAATCCTCAAAGTTGAGGGACGGATTTCTGTTCTGCATATTCTCAGCGCTGTAACAAGATCTACTGGTACTGCCTACGCGCTGTTGCTGGACTCTTTCTTTACTCCGTTCTTCTCATCTGCAATCTTCTTCCGGCACTCATTTTGCTTGTGCCCTGCCTTGTTGCAATAGAAGCATTTGATCTTCTTCTTTCTCTTTTTATCATCAGAAGAAGATGGGTTACCAGAGTCCTTACCCTTACCTTTCTTTGATCTAGCATAGAAAGCCGAATCTTCTCCAGTCCTCATCTTTTGACGCATCTCCTCCTCCAGAAGCATCATGCTGAAATCCTCAAAGTTGAGGGACGGATTTCTGTTCTGCATATTCAGCGCTGTAACAAGATCGACGTACTTTGGTGAAAGAATCCGTAGGTGATGGTGATGCCAATCGCAGTCATCTGATCGCATAGATTCTTCACCCTGGTGATGAACTTCTTTGCCGGTTCAGACTCAGAAAGTTTCTCGTTCGCGAGTTGAGTCTCCAGATTCTGAATGTGTGTCTGATTCGTGTTCTCATACTGAT
This sequence comes from Dipteris shenzhenensis, assembly GCF_047967505.1. NCBI lineage: Eukaryota > Viridiplantae > Streptophyta > Polypodiopsida > Gleicheniales > Dipteridaceae > Dipteris > Dipteris shenzhenensis. The sequence goes on along the minus strand of NC_141602.1, from coordinate 21,152,899 downwards.
TTTTCAAGACCGTCCATGCCTCCTCCGTTGTGATGACATGTTGAATTAACGCCATGACGGAATCACTTACACTGCAGAAAATAGAACACATTGCATCTGCATTTCTTGTTGTCCACGTGAGAATCTCATCCGCAGTTGATACTATTTGTTGTCCTGCATTGGCTAGATCCGGTTTTGCAACCGGCTTCACGTCCACCCCAGTAGCAGTATCCCAAAGCTCGTATGCGCTTAGGATAATCTTCATCTTAAACTTCTAGAGTGGATAGTTAGTGCCATCCAACTTTTCGCTTTCGCCGAATGGTGGGATTCGCAGCCTTGTGGGTTGGGCCATCTCTCACAATCTGCTCGCAAACAGGATCACACTACCAAATCTTCTTGCTAGAGTCCAGACTCTAATACCATGCAAGAAAACAATACAACGTTTGTGCTTAACAGATAATAGGATCTCGTATGCAAGAGAGAAAAGCAGATAGTATGGAGAATCAAAAATTCGATTACTATAAAACTGATACAATAGATGGCACTGCCTCCCAGCCGTGCGCTCCTGTGAAAGAAGCTTCGATGGTGTGCTGAAAACAGTAGAGGATGGAGGCTAGATGCTAAGGAATCAGGGTTGCTGTAGCCAGTGATGAAATGGGCTTCACGAGCTTGCTCTTATATAGCCACCACTAGTAGTCAGTTAGACCCAATTAGGTGACCAACCCAATCCGCCCAAAACGATCGACTGGGGGTCGGTCTCGAAATAGGCCACTGACCACACGATAGAACCGGTGCGTAAAATAGAGCAACTGACCCATGGATCCCGTTCGGCCCAGAGCCATCCGGGATCATCTGAGGCTCCAAACGGGCCCTGCAACCCGAGAGTGGACTGCCCCGAAAAATGCTCCGTCTACCCTCAGTGCGGTCAGTCATGGGATGCCTTCCCACACTTGCATGTAGCCTAGTTGGCAATGTGCCAACTCTATCTGAAGCCGTCTAGCCATCAGGCCACACATGGCCCCCATCTGGTATCCAAACCAGGACCTACCGGATAACCGAGCCACTTAAATTCCTTCTCCTCATATGGAGGGCTTACAAGTACAGTTAGCTGATTCCCGCATAGTTACACGAGAGTGGAGCATTGATATCTAACAGATTAATCAAGTCTATTATTGGGTTTTAAGCATACTTTATCAAGGTCAAATTATATTTCTGCAACCATCTTTGAAAAGTTGTTAGGGTGGAAAAGTTTGCCTTTGTACATGTATGCACACCACACACAGAGAGAGAGAGAGAGAGAGAGAGAGAGAATGTGTTGATAACACCACATACTTGGATTTGTTAAGCACATGTCAAGCTTGTAAGATTGTATGCTTTTTGTGAACGAACTTAAATTGGTTTCCCATGAGGTAAAGAAACCATCAAATGTATCTTGATTTTAGCCTATGGTGTTCTCACTTTTAACTTTCTTGAAAATGGGCTAAACTTATACTTTCCATTTTTCAATTTGTCAATGACCAAAGTAGCTCATTATTATGAAGTAGTTTTGGATCAAGTGACTTACCAATGATTCAAGGATTGATCCAAGCTTGTGTTCTTGGTTAGCTTTGTTTAGGCGCATTTGTAATGTTGCCACTGATGTCCCAAGATTAAAGATACTTATGCAAACGTTGTAGAGGGAGCTCTGCAAAACAATACAAGCACACAATGTGTGAGAGAGAGCATGATGAGAAAAGTGAGAGAGAGAGAGAGAGAGAGAGAGAGAGAGAGAGAGATCCTTGGTTTGTGTTCAACACAAGAGCATCTTAGGGCCTATTTCCATGCTGGCTAAATGGAGTGCGAGGTTGGTCACCCATGAAGGGAGGTGGTCGTGGGGTGGCTTGATTGCCATTGCGACCCTAGTGCCTTGAATTCATAGCGTGCCATCATGCACACCTGTAGTGGCTCAATGAATCTTACAAAATTCCATGAATGGAAACAGCCACCTAGGAAGCGAAATGGGTACTTACATCCTTCATTGACTTTCAATGTGTGGATTGGCCAATTGGTGAAATGGGCATTGGGGTGTGTGCATTTTACTTGTGTGGGAATAGGGCTCTTATAGCATTGTTCTTTATTTGGGAAAAAGATGTCTTGTTGACTACACAAAGGGTTAAGGTCAACCGAGATTCAATCTTAACTTACAGAGACCCTCGTAAGTAACATGATTCATGGTAGGGTTTGCTCTCACAACTGAATTCCTACCCATGGTTAATCTTTTAACCCTCACTATGGTCCTCCACGTGGAGGAAGGGGCAAGAGTGACCCTTGACCCATGCCCTATACCTCTCTGTCTATTAAGTGAATAAAAAGGGAAAATTTCTCACAAGGCCATCTCCCCCTGAAAAAAAAATAAAAATAATAAAAAAATATTGCCAACCCATTTGCACAAGTGGCATTGGGTGAGCATTTTCCAGACGCCTTTAGCATTGTTTTTTGTTTTTGGGAACAAAAAAGCATTTATCAATGTATATAGGGGGACCTTGCTTGTTTTTCGCGATGAGTATGTCTCAAGTTATAGACTTACCTTTCGAGATAACTAGACTTCCCAACCCCTCGAGGGAAAAGAAAGAACAGAAATTGCCAATACCCTAACCTTAGGGGGGAAAAAATGATGTACCTGGGCGGCCGCCGCGTGAGCTTGGTGGGCCGCAGCGGCTCGGGCGTTCACCACGCGCCACTGCAGCCAGCGGTTCTGCAGCAGCGCGAGGTCGAGGGCGGCGTCCACATGGGAGGCGCGACGGGGGCGGGGCGGCGAGGGGCGACCGGAGCCGCTGTTCCGGCGAGGCAAGTCCCCTGCGGGAGTCGAGTTCTCGGCCGCTGCAGTAGCGGCGGCACGGCGCATGCGGCTCTTGACGTCGCGCCAGAACCCACCCTTGGAAGAGGAGGCGGAGGAGGAGGAGGCAGCAGATGGCCGCGCAGCCGACCCGCCGGAGGACGTGCTCTCGCTGTCGGACGGCAGACTGTCGAGGGAGTCGAGGCCGCTGAAGGAGTGGCAGCCGCGCTCGGCTCGGGTGGCGGCGGTGGAAGAGGCGGCGGCGCGGCCGCCTAAATGGGCGGTTCCGTCGCTACTACGGCGGCGGGGCGGCTCCGTCGCCGGCGATCTTCCGTCAAAAGAGAGGCTCCGGACGACCTTGGGGCTGCCGGACTTCTCCGAAGGGCTCCGCATAAGAGGAGGCGCCTTCGTCGAAATGGCGGCGGCGCCGCTCTTGTAATAGCGGCTGGGCACCAGCAGCGACGCCACCCTGCTCAGCGACGACGCCGGCGCCGCGGCGGCGCTCTTCTTCTCCTCCGCCGCTCCGCCGCTCGCGTTAGTCGGCCACGTCTGTTTTCCGTCCATCTCCGCCACCTTCTGCTGCTGCTCCGGCTTGCTTCCTTCCTTGCGCCTCCCCCCATCCAAAGACCTCCGCCCTCCTTCGCCACCCTTCCTCAGCTTCGCCTCCGCCGCTCCCATCTGCCTCACCTTCCTCGAATCCAGCTTCTCGAAATGCTCCCCCAGCTGCTTCCCCAGCGTCGCCCTCTCTTCCGGGATTTCTTCCAGCGCTGCTGTAGTCTTCACGTGTTCATCCCCGGCAGCTTCTGCCTTCTCTCTCGTTCTGCCGTCCCTGCTTTGCCTAGAGCTTGTGCTTTCCACATGCGCCTCCCCCCCGCGTTGCCTGCTCGAACTGGGCGTTCTCTTCTTCTCCGGGCTCTCTTTACGTGCTGCGGCGCCGGGGGACATGAGAAGCTGGCTTGTATCTGAAAGTTTATGTGGAGCATTCTGATCATAGGCCTCGCTTGCCCGTCTCGATAGTTTCCCGTCGCCCTCGCCGACTCGTAGAGCTGAAGACGAGCCGTTTGCAGACGGCCATAGGCCATCGAAGCTGCGCCCTGCCCTCCTGCCGTCTCGAGGCTTTGGGGCATCGGGATTACTGCTCTGCGGCGTTTTGTTTTCAGAACCGGGAGACGGCCAAGGCCTGCGCTTTTCTACGGGGTTAACACCCGGAGGGATTGCATCCTTAAAAGCGGTTACGTCCAATTCCAGGCTATTCTCACGATTTGGCGGAGACGGGACCCTGCGCTGCGCGCTGGATGAAATAGTGGCTGATCGGTAGCGTGATGGAATTTCGCGGCCTTGCAGCTTGGGTGATGCTTCCCCGCCATTGCTGTATTCATCTGTTAATTTTCTATCCTGGTGCAACAGCAAGCGTTGCAGATCATCCGAACGATGCTTGCGCAGAGACGCCGTTACAGCATCACCCGCACCCATATTGTTTGCGCAACCTCCCAATCATTTAGGAGACACCATCCATGGAGAAATCGCTTCTGCCGTCCTGCGCTCGATTCGATATATTTTCGCAAAATCGTAAAGCTATTGGTAGGTCACCAACGATCACAAAAAGTAAGAAGCTGCAACTTTACTCCCATCGCATCGCCAGCTAGTCGAACAACCTGTGATTGGACAAAGGTTGCGTTCATAAACCACTATCGAAGAAGGGGGAAAGAACAGAGTACGTAGTCTCTCCTGGCCGACCCTGAATTCAGGAAAGAGCGCTAAGACGAAATATGCAGGCTGAGGCCGGGTGAAATGCAAACGCGGAAGAGAACAAATAAAAATCCAGGAGAAGAACGGCAGGACGGAGGAATCGAGGGAGGCATAGATGTGGATGGTGCAAGGGAGGAGGAGGAGATTTGCTTGTGGCAATGGAGAATGCGAAGGAAGCCTGCAAGACAAATGAGACAAGCACAAAAGCTACAGAATCGCCGAATGTCCGCCGGTGTTGAAAGGAGACCGGCTTCACCGGCCACAACGTCGATACCGTTGGGCTTACCTGTCCGTCTTCTTTCGTTTTTAACTGAACATTTGCTACTTTGCTACTAGGTTAATCTCTTAAGCCTACGGCTGACATCCGGGTTTTGAAATTGTGATTACGTGTGTGGGGAAGGGTGCTACACGTGCCTAATTGATGTAGAGAGGACTCGACTCAATTCGCTGCAAGCTTGAAGGCTATGAGTGCTAAGAGTGGTGAGGATGGTGGTGCCTCGAAGGAGGGTAGGTTTGGGCCAGAAGTCGAGGATGGTGAGGGCAAAGACTCGCCCTTGTATTTCGAGGTCTTGGCAAGGAAACTGCGAGTGGGATTTTCTCCCTTGGATGATGCTAATCTTGCAGATGGAGGTGTCGCAGGGCGATGGGCAAGGGAAGTGGGAAGGAAGAGTTGGTTAGAGAGTGGAAGGAAACATGCATACACTTGCGAGCTTGAGGTGGTGGATGTCAAACCAGAGCTTGAGAGTCAGGCAAGGGGTGGCATCTACTTTTTCTTCATTGGTGGAGTCCCCTAGTTTAAGCAATTTCTCTCGTATGAGTGTGAGCTTCCTTTGAGTGGCTATGTTGCAGGGTGGTTTCTTCTTGGTCAAATGCGCATTAGAGGAGCTGCACAATGATATTCTGGTTAGGTCTTATCTATTCTCCAATGCTTTGGTATTGTTCATTTTGTGAAGTCCTTCATTTAGTGTCAACGAGTTTCTGTACCACGACTCCCTTGTTTGGTTTGACCACATCCAACATAAACATCCTGCCCTTCTTCTTCCCTTTTGCTATCCAGCGACCTTTATTTTTCATATCCTCAACAAAGCATCCATGAGGATTAAATTTGACCTGCAAGCCCTACTCAACCATTTGACCAACAGAAACCAGGTTCTTGGTGATATTCGGGACATGAAATACATCAAACAGGTATTTCTTTTTCCCATCCTGCATAGACAAAGGAATTTTACCAATTTGCACAATAGGATGTGCAGTATCATCACCAGTCTCCACAAATCCTGGTCTTTCCATTTTCCTTGCATCTTGCATCCATTCTGCATGACCTGTCATGTGGTTTGACGCACCTGAGTCAACATACCACACATCATTGCTTTCTTTTGCACTTGTCACAGAATTGGTCATGTGCTGCACCATAAACAAATGCTCATTTCTGTCATCACCCTGTCTACTAGAGGATGCATAATTGCCTTGCTGCAATTTTCCAGTCATGATGTCATTCTGCTTTTTATAGGAGTCTTTAACCATATGTTCCTCCATGGCTTGGCGATTCTATGGGGAGCGTGGCAACGCCATTGGATAAGGTGCTTCACATCCTGCATCCAAATCGCTCCCCTCAGGGTAGAAGGCATGCATGGATCCTTTGGGATCACGCGCAAGAGGTCCCTGATTACATCGAGGTCACGTTTCCATACGGTTTATCGATGGCACAATAGGTTTGTTTTAGCCCATTCTCGGATGCGTGTTATGTATGCAAAAGGACGGGACACTTTGTAAGGGAGTGTCCGAAAAGGTTACAAATACAGTGTGGCTCGAGGGGACAAATAATAGAGGAGGAGGTTCAATCCAAGGAGATGTCAAAAGAATTCCCTAGGTCGGCAAGTGATGCCCCATCTTCGAGCAATGATGTGGTTAGTAAGCGAATCTCAGCTTGGAGGAGGTTCCGTCAAGCCTCCCGAAGAGCCTTGGAGGATGGTGGGTAAAAAAGTTCGGTCGACAATGGTGCAAGCAGAAGCTGCTTCATCCAGAGAATGGAGGATGATCATTGGCTGCTTGCCAGGGACTAGAACTTCACTGAAAAGGCAAAGCCAAGATCTCACCTAGGTCATTATTGGGGGTCAAGGCAGTAATGGAGCACCTTGGAAGAGTTATGGCCTATTTTTCCTAGTGCAATAGGAGGGGAGACGAATTTCAGGTAGGAAGGATGGATAGGTTTTATGCTTTTGACAAGGGTTGGTGGATGAGGGGGCCTATGAAAGGCGAGTATCTGGCCATCTCGAGTCTCTCAAATCACACCTCGATCAGATGGTCTTCTTATGTGCCGACTAAAGTGGGGCACCTTCCTAGACATTCCTTTCAAGTTTAACAAGGTGCACCTTTGTTCAAAGGCCTTCTATGTAGACTTCTATGTAGACGTGAGAAGAATCTGGGAGGATCACAGTTCGGATGCCTTAAAGGCCTTAGATCCTTGCCAGCACTATGACGTAGCCATACATCGAGTCCATGTCAGGGCAAAGGAGCGGGACAAATGCTATAGAGCAAGTAGAAGAGTTGCATGTGATACCTTAGGGGCAGTTAAGAAGTCGCTCAAAGCAACCATCTCCCTAGATCCTCACGATCTGGTTTCGATAACACTTATGGTAGAAGTGGAGTCTGCTATGCATGGCTTTGAACTTGAGGAAGTAGAGTTGGCAAGAATAAAGAGTAAGAGGAAAGATGGAACATACCACATGTGCATTGATTACATGGATCTTAACAAGGCCACTATCGAGAACATGTTTCCAATCCCCAGGATTGATGACCTGTTGGATGAACTCAAGGGTGCTTAGTTTTTGCGAAAGATAGATTTGAGGGCTTGCTATAGGAGACCTAGCTGACATGGCTAATGAAGATGTGGCTCGCGGGTCCCTTTTTGAAGACGTCAACAAAACTCTTCCCTAAGAAACCTAACCGAATAAGGGTAGGTGAATATAGACCAATCACAATGCTTAACACATCCTATAAGATTATTGCCAAAGCAGTTGCCATCAGGGTTAGGCATTTATGCATGAGTGTGGTAGACAGGAGTAGTGTGGTTTTGTGGAAGGTCGAGATATATTCAAAAATATCATCAATGTCTCTCTTGCTCTAGACTGTGCCTGTGAGTCCAGTCAAAAGGTAATCTTGTTTGGGTTATGACTTAGACAAGGTGTATGATAGGGTTCTGTGGGATTACCTGATCAAGGTGTTAGATAGGTTATGGCCAGGGTTTTTGCCGAATCGTGGAGTCACTATGTGGGAATGATGCCGTGGTTCTCTGTCTAAACGAGGAGATGTGGGTACATTCGAGTTGAAGCATTCGATCCACCAAGGATGCCCCCTGGTTCTGCTTCTTTTTTCTATTGGGTCCGTCCCGCTCATGTAGATGATCAAGTCCTCAGTCGAGGCTAGGCTATTTAAGGGGTAGTCCTTTTGTCTAGCAAACAGGTTACCTCCTAGTTATTTGTAGATGCCATCTAGGTGTTTGCGGTTGAGGATAAGTGCTTGAATGTTGAAATCATGTTCAATATTTTGAAGGAATTTTCCTTGGCTTCAGGATCGCAATGTAGCCTACACCAAACCTTTGCTCTAAGATCTAGCTTTGATGCCCCTAGTTAATAGACCTCCAAATGCAAGTTGTAAAATGTGGGGAGGTTGTCAAATACATGAGTGCCCCTCTAGAAGTGGTTCTAATGTTGAGGCAGAGTTTCAATTGGTTCCTTGATAAGCTTAAGACTAAATTGGCATGGGTTGTCACGAGGTGGAACACCAACGTGATTATTGTTCAACTTGTGATCTCTACCGCAACAACTAATGTGTCTACTATTTGAAACTTTGCCAAATATTAGTGGCTTGGGAGCCATTGAAGGCCTCCAAGTCTCAGGTGGGGCTCGAGATGCCAAATGTGAGATTGCAAAACATGGCGCTGATGGCTCCCTCAATTGTTCGAATGCTTCGCACTGTGGGTGGAAGTCATAAAGGTGTTGATTGAGGAAGGTAAAGGGAAGGGCATAGGTTTTTGGCATGGCCTTGGGTGGTACGATCATCTTTGCTCATGATTCCTAGTGCAAGTTGTAGGCTCTCAATTGGTAGCAGGAATGGTTTTAGCATGGAAATCATGCATCGTCTTCTTTGTTTGGAAAGGGGACGCGAGTTTATAAGAGAGCATTTAGTGGGGCTCTATAATATTTCATCAAAATTTGAAAGAAAAATTATAATAAATTGAAAATTCTCCAATGGTTTGAAACTTTAAAAAATAATATAGTATCAAAAATGATGCCAATATATTATAATACTATATAACTATACCTTCGATAAAAACATCCCTAACCATAGTAGCTGGTAATTAACAACACTCTACTTAATTGCATGCATGTCAAATGTTTTGTTAGCCACCAATTTTAGCATCATCCAACCACCACAATGGCCCTCATTGGAGCCGAACCACCACGATGGCCTTTACTCTACTAAAGCCTCCACTATTCCATTCATTCACCATTTTTGACTCCTTTTACTGTTTCATCTTCACCACTTTGTCGTAATCACTTCTTTGCCATTTTTGACTCCCTTTACTCTGTTACCTCTTGATCTTTCTTTGTTGCACTCTTCTTGTAATTTCTATCCCCTCTTGCAATGGATCCCATTGGACACACTGAGCTCCCAAATGTGTCATTCTGCTCCTCCATCTTTGCATAGTTCGAGAGCATCTCACACAATTTTTCCTCCCCCTCTGCACAGTTTGAGAGCTTCTCACTAGAATATAAAATATTCATTCAAAAGTAGGTGTAATTATATAAGAATGTTTACTTAACGCTCATTCACATAAAGTTAAAAAAACATATATATTCTTTCAATAACAAGTGTAAGAACTATAATTAAGAGTTTATATTTCAAATAGTTATACATTCATTCACCTCCAATCCTCCTCCAATTTAAAGGATAAATATATTGTCTCAAAAGTAGTGTAAGAATACACATTGTGAAACACACACTGACATACTGTTAAAATAATAAAACATTCATTCAAAAGTAAGTGTAAGAATGCATTACTTAAAAGTTTATCCACTTCTTTTGTGTGCAAAAAAAAGTTTTAAATTAATATAAAGAAAGGAAATTACAATGTTTTGCACTAAAAAAGTAGGCATTGTAAAGTGCCAAATAAGTGACATCAAAATTAGTACAGTTTTTCCTCCTATGAAGTACAAATCTCAAAAGTTCCTCCCCAATGTCGTGAGAGAGAGAATTTGGAATCGTAATATGATTAAAAACCACTCCATTGCAAGTAAACTAGATTCACAACACGTGGAAAAAGAGCGGCATAGGAAGAGCAAGCTTCCTGCTTTGGAAGGTGCTCTAGTGGTGTCGTTGCCTGTGAGATGAAACTGGCCAAGTGCATAGCAATGAAACCGGTCTGCCCCATTTGTGGGAAAGCCATTGAGTGTGTAAGGCACCTTTCAAGAGTTGCCCTATCATCTACAAAGTATGGAGCAGGGTGGAGAAGGTAGTTCATGGTGCAGGGCTCATGAAGCTATTGTATATTAGGTCCAACTGGAATACGGTGCTACTTAGGGAGATTTCATGGCTCCCCTCTATCCTAGGGGCCTATTGGCCATCGGTTCATGCTCCTGCATTCTTAGCCACCCGGGAAGTTTGAAATAAGATAGTCTCTTATCAATCTACCCTGAGAGGGTTCAGATGATCTGCAATCATGAATTTGTTAGTGTCTTACTTGAGGGACTTTGGATCTAGTGGGGTAAGCCAAAGTTTGCTAGAAATTAGAGTCTGTCTTACGTAGCTATCTTTGCTGCGTGCAACACGGGCTTCAAGCACTTTGCCCGCTCTATAAGCCAATTTTTTGTATTCGTCTTTTTTTAAGGCTTGACCATCCTTTTAGTATAGTCGAAAAGTTTATTATTATTATTATTTTATAAGAGAAAGAATCTAACCCTTAATATTCTATTTCCCACAAGCTATATTCCCTCTTCACCTTAATTGTCCTACTCCACCCATGGACTTGTCCTCTTCCTTTTCATCCCTCTTTCCTTTCTTTATAGCAACTAATGGTCCAAATTTTTCTTTCTCATTGAAAGTGGGGACATATTTGTGCCCTAATTTTTTGAACTTTTTCCTATCCAAGTCTCAATCATAAAATGTAGATTTTTTAAAAAAAATCTCTAAGAGCAAATCCTTGGTTGCTACTTATAAAGTTTTGCTCTTTAAAATTATTTACTACCTTGCTATTTCACTACCCCTCGCCCCCCTCCCCTTTTTGACAAGTTAAGTGTGAGGTATCCCGTATTTTATATTCAAAAAACATCAAGGATTTTTTAATTAAAGGAGAATCCCATTCCTTCATTCACATAAGTGACTACTTGATAGTAGTAAGCAATTGCAAGTTATTTTGACCCCCACTTGTGAATCTTTTTATGGACAACATTTATCTCTATCTCACCCTTGATTTTTAAAACTTGGCACTACCTTTTTTCCATATTAATGCAATTTTGTTACCTTTTGGCACTTTGTTTCCACAAAACAAATTTGGCACTACCTTGATATCCATCTCTTCTACCTTTATCATCTTCCTTGTGTTGATGATTGCATACTACATCCTATTCATCTATATCCTAACATAGGAACAAAATATAAGAAACAAGTAGATATTTACTCCATGCATTAAACTGATCAAGATGGGCCATGAAAGCTGACCGTGTTCCAAATCCACTACTAAATAGGCAATTTTGCAATCATCAAAATGTAATACCCTCTCTTGGACTTGCGATGCATACGTAATATTGCACAAGGCAACCTAGAGAAATCAAAGGATCCTTAGTTTCTCATAAAGCCATGTGTCAATATATAGTAGGCTTAGAAAAAAGAAACAAGCTTCTACAAGTTCCAAAAAATAAAAACAAAACAAAGTGCATAAAGAAAGGCAAGCTCAAGCATTTCACCCTAAAAATAGGACACATTTGTGCACTGAAGGCATTAGACTTTGGGGGCCAGGATTCCCCCAAGGGATCCATAATTATACGACATGGTTTCAATAGAAGGGCTTTTTATTTTAAAACATTTAGAACTTTTAATAGAAGAAGTGTGCATTGTGATACTTGGAGAAGAATAGGTTCTTACTTTCTACATAACATGAAAACTATAGAATTTTGTGGGCTAATTGTTTTCCTTGCTATTCATATTGTTGGCTTGCCTTCTAAATGCTTTAGGTAAAATCTCATTGTGTTGTGCATTGTGATACTTGGAGAAGAATAGGTTTTTGCTTTCTACATAACATGAAAACTGTAGAATTTGTGGGCTAATTATTTTCCTTGCTATTCTGTTGGCTTGCCTTCCAATGCTTTAGGTAAAAGCTCCATGTCTTGCTAGAATGCATTTGTAGATTCTAGTTGATCCAATCTTTGGAATTCTTGCATTGATTACAAAGTGGCAACATGGCAAGAAGGATGAGAGAGCTCATCTCTTAGCTATGTTCTATTTATTTCCCGCTTCTACCTTTTGGAATCCAAGATAGCTTATAAGGGAGTCCAAGTGATGTCACTTTTTCTCTTCTTAGTATATTCCAAGATTTTTGTCACTTGCAAGTATTATGTGTGCTTTTAGGGAGTGGATATATTCACTATGTAGCATATGGCCTTAGGTCATATTCCATTGAATAGTGTAGACTAAAGCATCGAAAGAGATCCTCACATTGGCTCATGTGAAGAATAGTTATTGATTGATTGAAGTTTATTATCCTCTCTCTCTCTCTCTCTCTCTCTCTCTCTCTTTGTAGTAGAGATACTCTCTTTTGCATAAGGCTCTCATATATAAAATTATTATGCATAATACTCTCTTGCATTAGACTCTCTTATGCATAATGTTGCAATGCATAAAACTTTTATGCTTCATAATCTTATGCATAAGACTCTTGTGCTTCAGAATATGATGCACAAGAGTCTCATGCATATGAATGTTATGCAAAAACATAAGATTCTAAAACATTAAGAATCTCATGCATAGAGAGTCTTGTGCATAAGGCTCTCAATATATATACAGATGGCTTTATTTCTTAAAGCATAAGAGTCTTATGTTGTACTAAAATCTTATGCACAAGAGTCTCATGTATACGAATTTTATGCGAAAACATAAGATCTTCAAACATTAAGCCTCTTATGCATTGAAATTCTGGTGCATGAGACTCTCAATATATATTCATATGAGTATTTCTTAAAATCATGCTTGCATGATCTATATATGGAGTTTCAAACAAGTATATACATACAAATCATGCAAAGAGTCTAGCTCCTGCGAGCCCTCCTTCCCTCGCCATAGCCTCTACGTCCCTACTCTCCCTTCCGCCTCGCCTTGCGCCCTCCCTCGCCTTGCGCCCTCGCCTCGCCTGCGCCCCCCCGCCTTGCGCCCCCCTCGTCCTTCGCCACTGCCTTGCCCCCGCCCAGCCTCACCACCGCCTCTCCCTTCACCACGCCACGCCCTCGCCTCGGCCCTTCGCCCTCGCCTCCGCCCTCTGCCCTTCGCTCTCGCCTCCGCCCTCTGCCCTTTCCACGCCCTTGCCTCCACCCTCGCCCTCGCCTTTGCCTCACCCTTGCATTCGCCTTCGCCCCTGCCTTCGCCCTTGCCTCTCCTTGCCTTCGCCCTCGCCCTCGCCATGCTCTCACCTCGCTCGCCGCTTCCTCATCCACACCTAGGCTCCACCCTCGTCTAACTCCTCCCTTTTTTGGTGGCAGCCTCTTCCTCATCGGAGTTCTCGCAGTTTGTCTAGGCGGTATGGCGGCTCCTTGCCCGGAACCGGAGGCCCAGCCGAACCCCCCCTCTCCAGAAGCTTACCGCGTGATCTTGACAGAGCAGCAGTCGTCCCGAGTACAATAGGTTGCCAATGACTTTTCCCACTCTTCAGTCTATGGCAGAGTCATTGGACACTCCCCCTCTAGACCAGCCATCAGGGATTGGCTTCAATCCATGCTTATGCTAAAGGATAGCCACATCGAGGAGGTGGCCCTTATGGGAAGGGGCATCTTCTGGCTTAAACTCTCCACTGCGAAAGCTGTGAGCAACCTGATTGCTAGTTCCCCCACATCGGTGGATGGAAAGATCATCATGATAGTCCCTTGGTACCGAGGATTTAGCGCAGCGGACTTTGATGCTCGTTTCCGCATACCTCGCCACCCAGTGACACTAGTATTTCCAGGCCTTGCTGTTGAGTTGCGGCTGATAGTTAGGGACCTGGGTTCCCACTTTGGCTGGGTGATGCATGACACTTTTGTTGATGCGGTCGCTGTGGTAGGAGCTCCCAGAGTCCGTGTGGCTGTGGCAGATCCTGCGTCCCTCCCTACAGTGATTGAGATTGTGACAGATGCTGGCAGCATTACTCAGAGCATGGTAGTCATAGGACAGCCTGGCCAGTGCCTGAGGTGTCATGGCTTTGGGCACCTGGCTGCTGCTTGTCCACACTTCTCCAGCTCCTCTCGGCCCCCCTCGCCCCCCCCCTCACAGCCCCCTCCCCCCCCTCCAGGCAACCACGTCAGGAAGAGCAGAGGCAGCCGAAGTCCAGTCCAGAGGTGACTGGCGGCTGGACCGAGGTGGACCGAGGTCAGAAGGAAAAGAGGAAAGAATAAGAAGACTGCTAACAAAGGCAAGGAGGCAGAGGTTACCCAGCCTCTGCAGCAGCGCCTCAGAGACCTGATAGGCAGCTGCCCCAGGGTCCAGGGAGAGCTTCTTCTTCGGCTGTAGCCTGCCCTTCGCAGCCTCAGGTCCCCCTCTCTGCCGATCCCCAGCTCCCCCCCTCCCAGCCCCAGCCCCTACCCTAGCCGCAGTCCCCTTCTTCCGACCTGCAGCATCAACCCCTGCCTCTTCCTCTTCAGCCCCCGCCTCTTCCTCTTCAGCCCCAGTCCCAGCCCCAGTCCCATCCCTCCTCCCCCGCCTCTCTCAGGTCTTCCGCAGTGTCAGCTTCACCGGTGGTTTCTCAACCGCGTGAAGCCCCCACTCTCCCACCTCCGCCCCCCCCGCTAGTTACTTCCGTGGAGTCTATGTCGCCTACCCCACAACCTCCTTCCCCTCCCTCACCCTAGGCAGGACACCCCGAGACTACACCACCCCTGGAGTAGCCTTCCTTGTCACCTAGCCCGACCCCCTCAGTTGCAGATTCTGGCAGGCCTTAGCTCCAGGAGAGAGAGCTTCCTCGCAACTTCTACAGGTCTGGTCCCTGGGATTACTTGGATGTGGCCGACCTCGGGACCTTTCCAGCTTGCCTCGACATTAGTATCTTCTTGCTCCATAAAGGGGCGGATGGGAAGATCGCAGCCTTGGCCCCGAGGGATGGCCCTAGCTTTGCTGTCACTTTTCTTAGCGATGGCACCAATATTTGGACAGATGACTTGATCTAGGAGGCTCTCAGAGAGCAGGCGCACGCTCAGATCTGCTCCTGGATAGGCCCGACGGGTGGACAGCTTCTCAAGACTCAGTGGTCCGAGGGTGACGTGCGCTTGTGGTGGCGATGCGCCGCCAAGTGTTTCAGACTGATTGTGATGCTTGCTCAGGCCCCCTCTATCGTGGCCCCTATCGTGGACACCACAGAAACTTCGTGCCTTTTACGGGATGACTACTTTAGAGATCTCGAGTTGGCTCGAGAAAGCGTTTGTCCATGGCACCAAAGGCCTCACGCCTTTGCTAAAAGTTTTGAAGAATGGGCAGGATGACCCCGCCTCCCCCTCCAAACCCTCACAGAAGCATCAACGCTTTCATTCCGAACTACCAGCCTCTTCCTCAACCTCGGCCGCGAGCAAACAGTTGTTCGCAGCCTACCAGTCCTCACCATGAGCTTACACCTTGTCTCCTAGAACGTGAATGGGTTTCATTCTTCTGGCACCCGTGGTCCTAGGAAGCTCATCTTGAGACAGGAACTTCAACCAGCAGTGATTGGTCGCTTGGATATACTCCTGCTCCAGGAGCATAAGCTTTCAGTGGCTCATACCCGTAGCTGCGGGAAGATCCTCCCTGGATGCTCGCACACTTATTGGGAGCCCTCGATCGGTGCACAGGGGAGGAGTGGCGGTGTTTGCACTTCCGTTTGCAAGTCGGTTGCCCAGGTAGTTTTTGGCCATGGTACGTTGATCCCAGGCCGTGCACTTTGGGTTGGCCTAGAGTTGGAGGGCTCCAAAATAGGAATCCTCAACATCTATGCACCCACAGACCTCCGACGCAGAGCCACCTTCTGGAGGACACTCACAGAGATTCTCCCAGACATGGATTCGTGGATTGTTGGAGGTGACTTCAACAATCTGGAGACTTTGGAGGACCAGCAGGGCAGAGGACCAGAGTTTACAGGTATAGCTCAGGCAGAGCAGTCCGCTTGGGACTCCTTTCTCTTCATGACAGGAGGTACGGACATCTGTAGAGACTCGTCCTTCCGCTGATGGCACGAGAGCTTGGACTTCTCATGGGGCTTGCACAGGGAAGGGGGTAGACTTTTGGAGAGATTGGACAGATTTTATATCAGTGATTGGGCCATCAGTAGAGGTGGTCAGGTGGGTGTAGTGCCAGGGAGACGCTCTCCGACCACACGCCAATGCTCTTATCACTAGACTCGGCAGCTCAGTCCCTTCCTCCCCGTTCGTGCAGGATTCCTGATTCCATCTTCTCTAGGGAGGAGGTGCGCAATAGTATCGGTAGCCTTTGGGACAGAGATTGGGGCGGGTGCGTGGATCTGGTAGAGTCGGTGGCACAAGCTCTACAGGAGTCCAACCAAATTTGCCAGATCACAGCCCTTCAGGTTCGCCAGGAGTGGTGGGGCAGAGAGAGAGCTCTTCGTAGGGACCTCGCCTCCATTCAATGGCTCCAGCAGGCAGCTCCGTCGGAGGAGCTTTGGATCCAGGCCCTTTGAGCCAAAGCCCTTCTTGAGGAGACTCTCCAGCGTCGCTCAGACTTTTCTTATCATGCCTCTCTCTCCTACTGGGGGCTCGGAAGGGCGACTGGATGAGCAAAGAGTTCTTCAGGACGCATGGCCAGAGGGCAGTATAGGTGACCAGCTCCGGAGTCTTTGGACAGCGGAGGGGCACATCATTACGGACCAGGAAGAGGTCTTGGGGTTGGCTACTGACTTCTGCAGGACTCTTTTCCAGCAGGAGCAGCTTGCCCCCCGCACTAGACGTTCCCACAAGGAGGTGTGGAGGCACATTCCGACCCTTGTGCAACCCAGCATCATGCAGGCGACGCTGATGGCACCATTCACCACTGTCGAGATGCAGGAG
Source organism: Dipteris shenzhenensis (assembly GCF_047967505.1). Lineage (NCBI taxonomy): Eukaryota > Viridiplantae > Streptophyta > Polypodiopsida > Gleicheniales > Dipteridaceae > Dipteris > Dipteris shenzhenensis. The sequence continues at coordinate 21,136,087 of NC_141602.1, read as the reverse complement.
GCCTTGATGGCCATCGATGGGCAGAAATGCCCTGGTGAGGATGGGCTTTCTAGAGCTTTCTTCACCTCTTTCTGGGATCAGATCCATCAGCCCCTCCTAGCAGCCCTCCAGAGGATTTTCAGCAGCGGTCATATGCCAGAGAGCCTCTCTTTGGGATTGATCTGCCTCATCCCGAAGGGGGGAGATCGACAGGAGCTCCGTCAGTGGCACCCGATCACTCTCCTCACCACCGCCTATAAAATCCTTACCAAGATGATCAGCGCCAGAGTTCGGCCACTACTCCCTGACCTCATTCATGACACTCAGACAGGCTTTGTCCAGGATCGCAGTATTTTGGATAATGTCTTCACCTTCTCAGAGGCGACGGAGTGGGCTCAGCACAGCGGGTCGCACTTAGCCATCCTACTTCTCGACTTTGAGAAGGCCTACGATTGAGTGGACTGGTCTTTCCTAGAGGGTACTTTGGAGAGACTTGGATTTCTAGTGGGATGGATTCAGGGTATCTCAGCGTTATACAGGACAGCTTCCAGCAGGGTCATCATCGGCGACAGGATGGGAGAGCGTCTTCGATTGGAGAGATCAGTGCATCAGGGTTGCCCCCTCGCTCCTTACCTATTTCTCTTCTTTGCCGAGGCGATGACATACTATCTTCGGGCGAGGTCGACAGGGATCTGGGGTGTTTGCCTTCCCATCAGGGAGGACACAGAGCTCCTGGACTCGGAGTATGCAGATGACATAGCGCTGTATGTTTAGGATGATGAGATTATGCTGGAGAGGGTGAGACTGGCCTTAGAGGTCTTCTATTCGGCAGCCGGTGCGAAAATCAACTGGAACAAATCAGTTGGTTTTCTCAAAAACCCTGGGGCATGCTCACAGTGGGGGAGGTTTTTGGGTTTCAGATGGATCCCGCAGGGGCAGACTACTAGATATCTCGACTTTTAGGTTGGCCTGGACATCATGCCAGCTCAGCAGTTTCTCCCGGTGCTAGATTACATACGACGGAAGCTAGCTTTCTGGAGCACTGCTAAGCTCTCTCTTGTAGGTCGTGCTCTTGTAGTCAACCAGGTTCTCCTGGCCACGGCCTGGTATGTGGCCTCTTGTTGGTGCTTCTCGCGATCCTGCGTGGCACAGCTGAGGAGGATGGTCTGGAATTTCCTGTGGTCTTGGGGGGATGGTCTCAGAGATACCAGAGCCAGGGTAGCCTGGCAGACAGTCATTCTTCTGCAAGCTGAGGGTGGCTTGGGGGTCATTGATCTGGAGCTTCAGAGTTAGGCCCTGCTGGGCAAGTTAGTTATCCATGGTTTACCCCAGGGGGGCAAACGTGGAAGATGTTACTTCAGTAGGGGATCAGTTCTTGCATCCCGCGCCGAGGCGGAGAGTGGCTACCGTCCCTTCGGTGGATCTTCACCTCTGCACCGCTTACTCACCCCCGCTCCCCGCTCATTCATAGCCTTCTCATGGTTTGGAGGCGACTCCGTCTCAGTCTCCTCCAGTCGCCTCCTAGCAATCAGGAGGAGATCGATCGCCAGCCGCTCATCTGGAACGATCAGGTCAGAGATGCCTTGGGCCTTCAGCTGGGGGAGAGATCACATATCTCGTGGGATGGCTGGATGCAGGGGCCTGCCCGGTCCCTTCGAGTTTGGAGGGACACTTACAGACACTTGGAGATCGTTGCTCTAGTAGCCACAGCCGGAGGTGTCCGTGGAGCTCAGATGAGACGCACAGAGATAGATGGTGTGATTCCTGCCAGTTGGTTGGTTCCACCCGAGATTCAGATCCTCATGCCTGGTAATGACCGTTGGCTTGGACAGTTCACCCCTCGTGGCATCCCACTGGTGGTTGCAGGCAGGCTCGATGACACCTCTGTATCCTTCTTCACAGTTTTGGGGGATGGCCGACTCAGGAGAGAGGGTGTGCTCATCGACCCCCTTCTCTCGTGGTAGAGGGTTCGTGTCATAGGCCTCGTGGGGAAGGTTTGGCGGATCGATCCTAGTATAGAGCAGGATCAGCTGCAGTCATGGCGCCTTTGGCTTCGGGAGGGGCGAGCCCTGTCAGAGCTTGATTGGGACCCAGGTGAGTGGAGATGGCCAGAGGTTGTGGCAGGCCAGGGGCCGACCCCTTTCTTCGCTTACAGCACGAAACTGGGCAGGAGAGTTCTCGGGAGGATGCAGAGCCCGACCGCCCACCCAGCGGCCTAGTTGGTATTCTCAGGGTATTTCTAGGCTATTTTTACAGGCCTTCTGGAAGGCCTTGTGGGAGAGCTGGCGGCCGCGGAAGATTTCCTACTTCCTTTGGCTACTCGCCCACAAGGGTCTTCCAGTGGGGAGCTGGTTGCGGCAGATTGGTCAGGATGGACTCTGTCAGATTTGTCATGAGGACGAGGAGTCGCCAAAGCACTGCCTGTGGAGCTGCACTCATGCCCAGGATGTGTGGAGGTGGGCCTTCGGGATCCTTACTCGCGCAGCTCCGGAGTTAGGTTTGATCACCTAGGGCGCGTTCTGCTGGTGCAGCACCACACCTGGCTATCATCAGTTGTTCGAGGCAGGCCCGTAGGACCCTATGTTCCTTATCACACAGGGGACTTGGGGGCCGCTTGAGGGCATCCCGCAGCACTTGGCAGAGGCAGACAGGATCTCAGGTGAGGCAGCCAGTTTGGGAGATTATTAGCAGCATCGTCGAATGGCACATTTGGACTTCGCGCTGCGCGCAGATCCTCAGTGGTACCTCTCTTTCGACTGCCCAGGTCATGGCCGACATCTGGAGCGAGATTATCCACACGCTCAGAGGCCAGTGGGACCAGATCCAGGGGGATTCCCGGGCTGGCCGGGAGAAGCAGAGATGCTTCCTCCGAGATTGGGATACACAGGGCCTCTTCTTTGAGTATACTTCTCAGGGCCTCCAGTGGCGCTACTCACCGCCTCTCTGGCTATTCATCCACACCCACCTAATCCCTCCATGAGAGAGAGCTTTTTGTTTCCACTTAGGGCTGCATCCGATTTGTGAACGCAGCCCCGTCAGCTGCAAAACTGACTTTTATGTATCTTGTTTTTTTGAAGTAATATAATCAGCACTGTTTTTTCGGAAAAAAATATATGGAGTTTCATATGCATCATATTCTAAAATACAATAGTATTATGGAGTCTCATATGTATAAGACTCTATATATGGAGTCTCATATGCAAACTCATATATGGAAACTCTATCCATAAGTAGACTCATATATGAGTCTCATATATGGAGAATCTATCTAGATTAATAGTGCATATATATATTTATATGGTAGTCTCATATGCATAAGACTCTATATACAAAAGTCTTATACATATAGATTTATATATAAGATTTGTTAATATATCTAAATATATATGGAGTCTTATGCCTAAGACTCTCTCTCTCTCTCTCTCTCTCTCTCTCTATCTATCTATCTATCTATCTATCTATATATATATATATTTTTTTTATTTATTTATATAGACTCTCATATGCATTATTCGCATATATGCATATAAACAAGAGTCTTAAACGTGTAGATTTGTATATAAGATCCTTATAGGGAGTCTAATACATAATCATATAATAGACTTACACATTAAAATAAATAAATAAATAAATACATACATACATACATACATACATACATACATACATATATATATATATATATATATAAACCTCTCGAACGTAAGTTACTTTTATAACTGTTTGTGTTCAAAGTCTTATGCATAGACTTTTATATCCATACATAAGGCTCTAATCCAAAAAAATAGATATGTCGTTAATGCGAAAAAGACAGAATAAGAAAATATGCCAAGCATTGTGATAGAATTTTCCTTTAAGTTTGTGGAGTGTTGGACAAGATAGGATCCAACAAATTTTTTCCAAATTTGATGTTGCATTTTATTGCTCAATTCCAACAAAATCCAAAAAAATAGATTGCATTTGCTTGTATAATACTCAAGCCACACCCCCCAAAAAGTTGTCATTTGGGTGCTCTCACTAAGCATTTTAAAATACATAGGAAAGTGACCACATGACCACCTTTTTGTGGGTTTTCCCAGAGCATATAGCCTCAATAAAGGTGACCCTAGATTTTGTGAATTTTTATAGGTGATTCTTATAGAAGTAGAATGCTCATTGCAATTTGCCACTTTGGATGATGCAGCCCCAAGGTTGATGTCAAAAATTCTCAAAAATGAGGTTGCATTTGTTAGTCTGATACCTAGGTTGGACCCTTTAGAAATAATTCATTTGGGTATTTTCACTAAGTGTTTTAAAACAGTTAGTGAAAGGGCCCAAATGACCTATTTTTGAAGGGTCTAGCCTAGGCATCATACTTGCTTTTGCATCCTAATTTTTAAGATTTTTTTTGGGTAGTTTTCGGATAGTTTCAAAGAAACTTTGACTATTTGGATGATATAACTAATGTGAAAAAGCTCCCAAAACACTAAGACACATTTGCAAGGACGTTGCTTATGCCAAACCCCCCAAAAAAAGGTCAGTTGGGCACTTCCAAAACACTAAGACACATTTGCAAGGATGCTGCTTATGCCAAACCCCCCAAAAATAGGTCAGTTGGGCACTGTCACTAAGCATTTTAAAATTCTCAATGAAGGTTCCCAACTAACCTATTTTTGGGGGGTTGGCCTTGGCAATCCCCCTGCAAATGTGCCTGGTTTTTTGGGGATTCTTTAAAGTGGCTTAGCCAAATAGTGAGTTTCCATGGAAATTGGTCTGTTTGCATGACATAATTTCAAATTTAATGCTAAAAAAAGGTTAAAAATTAGGGCACATTTATAGTTATAATGCCATAGAATAGAGCTCTCAAAACTAGGTCATTTGGGCACTTTCACTAATTGTTTCGAACGCTTAGTGAAAGTGCCTAAATGACCTATATTTGGGGGTTGCCTTAGGCAACATCACTACAAATGTGTCATAACTTTGTGGGATTGTTTTTAATGGTTTGGTCAAATGGTAACTTTCTAAGGATTTTTGGATAATGTAATTCCAATTTTAAAGCAAAAAATTAGACGATGCTGTTTAGGCCAGACTTGCTGGAATATCTTTTGGGTAGTTTGGCCAAATGGTGAGTTTCCAATAAAAAGTTTTTTGTTTGGATGATGTAATTACCATTTCAATGCCCAAAATACCCAAAAAGTTAGGTACACTTGTAGGTATGCTACCCAAGCTAGACCACCAAAAAATAGGTCCTTTGGGCACTTTTACTAAGCATTTTAAAATGCTTAATGAAAGTGCCCTAAAGACTTGTTTTTGGGAGTTTCAGCCTAATGAGCATCCTTGAAAATGCGCCCTAATGTTTTGGGTTCTTTTTTGGTAGTTTTGCTAAATGCTAGGTTTCTAGGAAAATATGTCTGTTTGGATGATTCTATTTGGATGATTTAATTCCAATTTTGATGCCAAAAAATGCCAAATGATTAGGGCACATTTAAAGGGATGCTACCCATGCTAGATACTCAAGAAATCTTTCATTCTATTAAAGAAAATGTTAGTGGTAGCACCCATCTTTAAACCACCTAACTAGAAGTTGCCATTCCATATTTTTGTGGATGCTTCAGATGTGGCTATTGGAGTAGTGTTGATGCAACAATTTGTTAAAGGTTGATTTCAACCCATATACTATGCAAGCAGGAGAATGAGAAAAGCAGAATAAAATTATAGTGTGACTCAGAGGGGTGGTACCTCAGTCATTATCCCGAGATCAGAGGAAGAAATTTATACTACATAGTAAACCATTTTTGGTCATAGTTGGAGTGTTGTACACGAGAGGCATTGATTAGGTGATCCCGAGGTGTGTCCCATATCATGAGAGAAGAGTTGTGTTGATGGAAGCACATGCTGGAAGTTCTTGAGGGCACTATTCGGGTGACATCACTGGAAAAAAGATACTTCAGGCCGGTTTGTGGTGGCCCACAGTCTTGAAGGATGCTCATGAATTTTCCAAGACTTGTTTACCTTGTTAGCAAGATGGAAGACCAACAGATGCAGACAGAATGCCACACCAACCCATACTACCTCTAGGTCCTTTCTAGAAATGGGGGCTTGATTTCATGGGTCCTATCAAACCACCTGCCAAGTATACTAGGAACAAGTATATCTTGGTGGCTACAGAATACTGTACAAAGTGGGTGCGAGCAATTGCTTTCAGGGATAATACAGCTACAAGCACAACTAAGTTTCTATATTATAATATCATGACTAGATTTGGGTGTCCAATTGAGATAGTATCTGATTAGGGAGTTCATTTTCTGAACAAAGTAATGAAAAAGCTAACAAGTTTACATATGGTTGTGCATAAGAAATCAACTACGTATTATCCACAAGCTAATGGTCAGGCTGAAAATTCAAATAAGACATTCAAGAAAATCCTCAGGAGAATAGTTTCAAAGAATAGAACTGATTGGAACAAGAAGTTACATTCAGGTTATGGGCATTTCAGAAAGCATACAAGGTAACTATTGGAATGACACCGTTTCGTCTAGTATATGGGTGTGAAGCTATGGTTCCAATGGAGTTCATTGTACCAAGTCTTCGAATAGCGGCTGAATGCAAATTGTCTCCAGAAGAGTCAGTTCATCATAGGATCCAGCAGTTGCTGAAGTTGGAAGAAGATCGGGTTGTTAGCTCATACATTTTAGATGTGATCCAGAAGTGGAGACAAGCATGGGTCAATAGGAATATCAAATTTAAGGTCTTTCAAAAGGGGGATCTGGTGTTGATTTTTTATGCAAATACACTTCTAGCATAGAAACAAGATTTGCTCATAAATGCAATATGGGGTAATCCTAAGCTATATAAGGCTCAAATCGCATTTTCAAGAAAACCCCTTGGCCACGCAATATTAATCTCTAGGTTCCACATAAAACATCAGGTCTAGACAAATTCAAGTAAATCTTAAAGAAATTGATCTTAGATCATGCAAAAGATGAAGCAAATGCCTAATATCTGATGCAGTGCAATTGGATAGATCAAGAAAACACTTGGGAAGGTAGATCAAGAATGTGGTGTATTTAAGTACTTGTACCCTTTCTCTCCATGGCTTTTGCACAAGTGTAGCTAGGCAAGGATGATGGTGGGAGACAAAACCAAGGTCTAAAGTGTTGTCGGTGTAGGAGAAAATGAAGATCAAAATTGTTGAATGGATGGAGAAAAGTGAAGATAAGAGGAGATAGCATAGATATCTATGCAAGTCACACTTGTCAGCCACACATGCCAAAAACGATCTTCAAGGTACTAGTGAGTTATCTAGTGATTGCTTGCACCTATTTTTAGACCAAGCCGCCAAACTTAATCATCCCCCTTGTCATCTGCATCTTTAGTTTCATCTTCCTCCCTATAAGCTTGTGCTATCCAACCTCACTTGCTCTATCACACTGTCCCAATACAACTCCAGATCCATCACCTAGGCCCACTATAGCTCTAGCTCAACCCATCAAACTATCACCCAAAACCTCAGTGGTTGTATCACACTGACCTTCTATATCTCAAGCTCCATCACCTAGACCCACTACAACTCTAGCTCAACCCATCAAGCTGACATCCATTAAACTGTCACGCACAACCTCACCAGCTCTATCACATTGACCCACTACAGCTCAAGATCCATGACCTAGACCCACTACAGCTCTAGGTCAACCCATCCAGCTGACACACATCAAGTTGTCACCCATCAAGCTCTTGTTATCTACATACTAATAAGGTTAGTAATTTTTGTAAACTGGTCTTTCTCTATGCATTTTATAGACTCTTGCACACCCATTTGCTCAAAAACATGATATTCTAAAATTTTCAAGAAAATTGCTCCAAATCGCGTTTTTTAACCAAATAATAGCACACATAGCATGTTTTGTCCATAAACGCAATATGGGGTGTTTTTATGCAAAGAGGGTCTCAAATCACATTTTCTGGGAAATATTCCTGTCTTCTATAGAGCAAGGACTAGGATCTAATGAAAAGTGAGGTCTAGAAAATCACAGATCGATAAAACACTACTACCCATAAATATAGTAGATTCCAAAGTGGGATATATGAATACCTAGATTTCTTATGTCCATGGCTAGCCCTGGTGGCTTGTTTGTGGCTGATACAAAACCTGAATCCTCGAGGGCTTCTGCGCATTCTCTGATCCACCTGACCATAGATTCCTCTCTCTTGGAGCCTCCTCAACCTTCTTTCTTTTTTTGGCTCCCTCTAGAATCCTCCCTCCTAGCCCAATACCTCCCAAGTGGCCAACCCTCTTGGTGCCATGTGTCCAAGTGGACCTTACCATTAAACCCCTCTTTAGGTTCAACTAATGCACCCTTCCATTAATTACCTAGGTCTAGGATTCCCCCCTAGACCCTATTAGCCACATAGGTAAGTATTGTCAAGCCCTCATGGTTTCCCCGTTGTACCGATGTCACGGTATTATAGTTGACGTAACATTCCCTCCCCCTTAAGAATTGTTTACGTCCTCGAAAACAAAATTGGGAAACCTCCTCTGGAGATTGCTTACATTTTCCCATGTTGAACTCTCTTCAGATCTATCTTTCCACTTAATCAGACATTCTTTCCATATAGTATGTCGCGTTCTTTTTTCTTGTGTATCTAAAATTCTTTCTGGTTCATGTGGTAAAGATGCGGGCTCAATAAGTTCAACTAGGACTTCATTTCCAATGAGATTATCATCATCTCCTAATTTTTTTTTTAGTCTACTAACATGAAAAATTGGATGTACTCTACATCCCTCAGGTAAGGCTGATTTGTAAGCAAGTTCTCCAATCCTCTTAAGTATTGTGAATGGTCCACAATACCTAGGAGATAACTTCGGACATTTACCTATTTTTAGAGATTCTAAAGATTCAGGTACCTTAAGGTAGACTTTCTATTTTAGAGAACTCACTCGTAGCATTTGATTCATATCCTCAAGAAAGTCTTTGGCTGCTTGAACCTTCTCTTTTTCAAGTCCCACTGTCATTGGGGCTCTAGGTTTAAATCCATACATCATCATGAATGGACTAAAACCTATAGCTGAATGTTTGGCACTGTTATATGCAAATTCTAATATGGGCAAATACTGTTCCCAATTAGTTTGCCGTTTATTCACATATGCTCGAAGCATATCCTCAATGATCTGATTGACTCTTTCAGTTTGACCATAACTTTGTGGATGGTCTGCGGTGCTCATATTCAATGAAGTTTCCAATCTCTTAAACACAACCCTCCAAAAATGGCTGTTAAATTTGCTATCCCAGTCATTAACAATACTGACTAGTAGCCCATACAATCTATAGATATGCTCCACAAATAGCCTAGCTAATTTTGGAGTTTTAACATCTTCATTGATAGGAATAAAATGAGTCATCTTGGTCAACCGATCCACAATTACCCACACAGAGTTATGCCCCCTCTATGTCCTAGGTAGTCTCACAATAAAATCCATGGAGATGCTTTCCCATTTGCCAGATGGAATCTCCAATGGGTGTAGGAGGCCTCCTATCTTAAGGCGTTCAGCCTTATTGACCTGGCATTTTTGGCACTTCAATACATAATCTTGGATGTCCTTACCTATTCCAGGCCAAAAGAATTGTCTTTTCAGAAGTACATATGTCTTCTGAATTCCCGGGTGTCCAGCACTCGGACTATCATGACATTCAAAAAGGATTTGGTGCCTAATGTCATTATCATCCAGGACACATACTCTGCCCTTGTAGAGTAGGTAGCCATCTTCAATAGTATATTTTCTCCATTTGAGTCCTTTATCACCAACCTGTGGTGTGTCGCCATTTGCATGCGACTCCTCAGTGAAAGCCTCTCGATTGGTTGGATCCCTGTTATTAATTGATTTCCATATTTTAGAGAAGAGAGGATCAAATTCACATTTCCCTTTTAAGGACTCTAGGAAATCATTCTGAAATTGAGTAAAACTCAATTCATTAACAATCGACATTCGGCTAAGAGAGTCTGCTACCACAGTAAACTTCCCTTTCCTATATGTCAATTGTATATTAAACTCTTGCATTAACTCACAGCCCATCTAGCTTTTCTACCTTTAAGCTCTGGCTGACTACAAATCCATTTAATGCTTTCTTGATCAAAGATGATCTCAAATTTTGCACCATATAAATAGTGCCTCCACTTCTTTAAAGCATAGACTATAGCATATAGTTCCTTCTCATATGCCGAGTAATTCCGTTGGGCACAATCTAGCTTTTTGCTTTCAAAAGCCACTGGTCGACCTTTTTGTATAAGTACTGCCCCAACAGCAAAATCATTGGCATCTGTCTCAACCACAAATGGTTCATTGGGATCCACTACTTTTAAGACAGGAGCTGCCGCTATAGCTACCTTTAATTTTTCAAAACTTCTCTTTTGAGGTTCATCCCATATGAAGGTGCTTCCCTTCCCCTTAAGCTGGTCCATCATCGGAACAGCAATCTTAGCATAATCTTGGATGAATCTCCTATAGAATCCTGACAAACCTAAGAATATCTGTAATTCTTCTAGATTTGTAGGATGTGGCCATTCTAATATGGCCCTTACTTTGTCAGGGCCCATATGAACCCCTTCTTGGGATATTATATGTCCCAAGTATTTCACTTCTTTTGCAAAGAATTCACATTTGGATTCTTTTGCAAAGAGTGAATTATCTCTAAGCAGTTGGAACACTTTTTGCAAATGTTCCAAATGTATTTTTCTGGTTTTACTATAAATAAGGATATCATCTAGAAATAATATAGCAAATTTCCCTAGATATGGCCTTAAGACACTATTCATAAGTGTCATGAAAGTTGCTGGAGCATTTGTTAATCCAAATGGCATTACTTTAAATTGATAATGCCCATACCTAGTACGAAATGATGTCTTAGGGACATCTTCTTCCCTAATTCGTACTTGATGATATCTTGATCTTAAATCAATTTTAGTAAAGTATTTTGCCCCTTGCGATTGATCAAAGAGCTCATCAATGCAAGGCATAGGATACTTATTTTTTATGGTGATTTTATTTAGTGCTCGGTAATCTATGCGTAAATGCATAGTACCATCCTTTTTCTTTACCAGTAAAACTGGTGCAGACCAAGGTGAACTACTTGTTTGGATTTGGCCCTTCCTAAGATATTCTGTTAAGTGTCTTTCGACCTCTCGTTCATCCGTTTGACTAAGCCTATATGGGGGTTTACAAATAGGGGTAGATCCAAGAATTAAATATATTTTATGATCTACTTCTCTCTCAGGAGGTAAACCATCAGGTAAGTCAAGTAGAAAAACATCTTTAAATTCAAACATTAAGTCATTTAAAGAAGACTTATACTTTTTAACATTATCAAAAACAACATTACTTCTTTCTGATGCAAAAGGCATAAAATCACCGATAATAGTAAGTTCACAAAGATATACCTCGCATTGTTTTTGGTGTAGTAGTCGTTCCAATTCCATCAAACAAATAAGAGGAGAGTTAGGCACATCATGTTCTCCTTGAATCTGAAAGACTCTACCCTCTTTTTCAAACATTATGGATTTATTAAGATAACTCCTCTGTAAGCTATGCCCAAGACTATACAGCCATTCTCGACCAAGCACTACATCTGTTCGGTTGAGATGCATGATTTGGAAATCCAAGGCATCCTGATAGCCTTGAATATCCATCTCTACACCATATATCATGGTGTCCCAAAATTTTTTATCACTGTCCTTCGCCAAAGAGACCACATATTTATGGGCACTGGGAATCTTAGGCAATTTTAATTTCTTAACTAATGAGTAGTTTAAGAAATTATGTGTTGCACTATCATCGACCATCACTCTTACTCTTTGCCCCTTAATTTTTCCATGCATCCTCATTAAATCATGAGGACCAAAGGTGGGCTGCCACATTGCCGATGATAGACATCACATGTGGGTGCTATCCTCATGATAGACCTCTACCTCAGTGTACTTTTCAGTACCATTAAGCGGTAACACTTGCACCGCATGCACTTGTTTTTGTAAAGGTTTTTTTTGGGGCTTTAGCTCCTGCTAGTTTATTTTTAGGACAGAGTTCCAAGCAGCATGGTCTTTGCCCAAACATTTGAAGCAAAGATTTTCTTGCCTGGCCCTTTCATAATCCTCTTTTTTCAAGAGAGGATAATTTTGTGTTTGAGGTTTCTTAGGTGGTGCCTGAGGAACCTCCTTCTTAAAGTGCCCCTTCCTTTTCAAATTGGAAAATTTATTGAACTTTGGAACAAAACCTGTTTGCTCCGAAGTTCCAATTTTGAATTTCCCGGTCGTATCATCATATATTTGGGCATACTTAATGGCTTCTTCAAAGGTTTTTGGAGAATTTCTTTTCACCTCAACCTTATAAGTGTCTTTGAGACCTCTCACGAAACCCCTTATCTTTTGGAATTCATCAATCCCCTTCAACTTAAGGACTGCCTCCCTGTAATTCGCTATGTACTGGACTAGAGTGTTTTTACCCATAATGCAATTGTCCCAAGCCTCCCACGCTCTTTCTAATTCATTTTCCGGTAAAAACTCTTTTAGGAAGGCTTGTTCAAACTCAGTCCAATATCTAGGAATTTTATCACTCTCCCTGAGGCTCATCCACCATTTATAGGCTTTATTTCCAAGGGAAAGACTTGCTTCCACGACTTGATTTTCAGGAGGTGTATTCCTGAGTCGATGAAAGTCTTGCCATTTTTGCAAGAACGTATTAATTGCATCTTTATTATGCTCCTTTTCTTCCCCATTGAAAATTGGTGGTTTTAAGTCCTTAAGGATGTTCGAGGTTTCTCTAAGTCGAGAGGTAGACCTCTCAACTTGATTAGGAGGAATCGGTGATTTTTTAGTAATAGATACCGATTGAAAATCAGCTATCTTAGTTATAGCTTCAGCTACGGTTTTTAATGTTTCACTGATAACCCCTAACTGTGTTTCTATATTTTGTATTCGAGTTTCAAGTTTAGTGAATTCCGCATACGGAATTCCATAATCACCATAATCAATATCCTCCATTTCTACATTATCCTCTTGAGTTTCAGTTTGTACCTCCTCATGTATTCCCTCTCTAACAATTGCTTTTCCCTTTCTAGCCCTTTCCTCAGCCTCCCTAATCATACCATCCCTTTCTGGAGTTTTGTCATTTTAAAAATGTATATTTTCCAGAAAATGTAAAGCAAAGCACTTTATATCAGATAGAAAAATGTGATGCCCACTTTCCTGGTATTTGTTCGAGGCGTTGGATTTGTCGTCTTCAAAGTCGTCTCACTTTCTTTGATTCACGAACTCGCCTTTCAATTCCGCTCTTTCCCTTTTTTGGATCTTGAACTCCTCGGTCTTTTACTTGATATCGGCGAGGCTAAAGGTTGGAGAACCTTAGGATCTTGAAAGAGAGAAAGGGTGAAAAGGTCCTTATCCTTTGGAAAAAGAGGGGAGGTCTTAAACTATGGAGAGGGGTAAAAATACTATGGTGACATAGCTTTTACAAAAGTCTATGATCTTTAGATGATGTGGCAAGTCTCATTGTATGACGTGGCTTTTATAAAGCCTTAAGCCTTGTCTATCTGTGCAGCGTGCAGGTCGACAAACGGACAATTTGTGTAACAATTTGCACTACCATTTGCAAGCTCGTTCATGCCATTTCTGCTTCCTCTACTCTGAATTCCTACCTGTCTTGTAGTTCTTGCTCTCACATCGATAAGTAGTCTAGCATGACGACCTTCTCGGGTTTCAATGGCCGTATGATTGCGATGGTCTGCGCAGTGCGATGGTGTTCTCATTAAATACTATAGGCTATTAGTTCTCCATGGCGTCAACACTCTTTGAGTGCATAATCATCCGTAGTTCTCCAAAGCCCATCGTCCGGGATTGCTGCTGTGCCATTGAATTACTACTGCGCCATTTAACTGCTACTATAGGTCGCACGACTCTTTAATTTTGCAAATCCGTGTCTGGCAAGCCTCAAGGTAACGTTCAAATTCTTCTGCTTCATTTGTGCCATGCATGGTCTCTCAAGACTCAAGTCACCACCTCCACCTTCGTCAATTTGTAATAGCCCACGCTGCACAAATCGTCAAACTCTAGCTCTGATACCAATGATACAAAACTTGAATCCTCGAGGGCTTCTGCGCATTCTCTGATCCACCCAACCATAGATTCCTCTCTCTTGGAGCCTCCTCAACCTTCTTTCTTTTTTTGGCTCCCTCTAGAATCCTCCCTCCTAGCCCAATACCTCCCAAGTGCCCAACCCTCCTGGTGCCATGTGTCCAAGTGGACCTTACCATTAAACCCCTCTTTAGGTTCAACTAATGCACCCTTTCATTAATTACCTAGGCCTAGGATTTCCCCCTAGACCCTATTAGCCACATAGGTAAGTATTGTCAAGCCCTCGTGGTTTCCCCATTATACCGATGTCATGGTATTATAGTTGACGTAACAGTGGCTCTTGCACAGGTGCAGTAAGGGGGGGGGGTAATGGTAGTGATGAGGTTGTCCAGATGCAGATAAGGATGTGGTGTTAGAGAAAAGAAAAGAAGATAAAAACTATTGGAGGGATGGAGAAAAGTGTAGATAAGAGCAAATGGCACAGTTATCAATGCATGTCACATCAGTCTTGTCAGCCACATGTGCGAAAAATGGTCTTCTAGGTATGCGTGCATTTATTTTCTAATTATTGCTTGCACAAATTTCGAGACCAAACCGCCACTAAGTAGAGTTAACCATCTCTTTTCATCTCTATCTCTAGCTTCAGTTGCCTCCAACCTCACCAGCTCACCACCTCCATCATAGAGTCCCACTGTAGCTCCAGCTCCAACCTCACCAGCTCCATCACCCATTGGAGCTCCAGCCCCAACCTCCCCAGCTCCATCTCCAACCTCCCGAGCTCTAGCTCTAACCTCACCAGCTCTATATCTATCTTGAACTGTCACCTAGACCAATATGTCATCAGGAGACACAAGCCCAGGCAAACAATCTGTCACCCATCATTGGTTTTTTCCTATTGTTAAGGTGAAATGGCCATTCTCTAGCTTTCTCTCAAAGACACTTTATGAGTTGTTTCTATTAAGCACATCTCATCTTCATTCTAGAGTTTATGAGGATGGTGCATCGAATTGATTGATTAGATTATGCTGCAAAGGAATTTTCTCAAAAACATAATTTCAGCACTTTCTTTATATATTTCCTCCATATTTCGTTTTCTAGCAAATATTTGCATGGAGTATTTCTTGTTATGTTTTGATTCATTTTAGAAGCCAGCAAACATCTACATTCTAGAGTTTGATACATAAAAATTAGGATTATATGATTAAAGTGTGTTGCTGAAGTATGCAAAAGATTATTTGCTCAAAAATGCAATTTCAACAGTTTGATCCAGCTGTGACTCTTCAAAAAAACTACAAAAGACCACTTCACTTAGCACTCTATGTATATAGTTGATCCAACTATATCTTTCAAGTTGAAGGATAACAAGACATCAACCAAAAGCATTTCCAAGTTGTTTTGTTTTTGCAATTTGGATGTGGTCATTGATATGATTCTCCTCCCATATTGTTCAGAGTATGTTCCATGATCTTTTCCACTACTACCCTCTATTGACTAAATCCTGATATGTTTAGATTGTATTTACACCCTCTTGGTCTAATCCCCTGATGTTTGTTATTTTTCTTGGAGCAATCTTGTTGGAGATTAGTGTTCATCCTCATGGGGTGACAAAAGGTTTGAGAGGAGAGGTTATGATCACCTCCTTTGGTCATGTGGTTTGGTTCAATGTTTGCAATTGGACCATGCATGAGGTGAACTTCTGATTGGTCACTTTCATGGCATATAAGCCACATAGTAGCATGGTGGGTGACCTTACCAATAGCTAGGAGTTGTGGCGGTTTTACTCATGGAGTTTGCCATTGCTTGTGGCAGTGTTAGGCGGTGGTCTTTACAAAGGATGTTGCAGCATCTTTTTAAATATCTCTTTGTCGAAAGCCTTGAGCCTGTGTATTGAGTCTAGCTCTTCGTGAGCTCTAGAAGTTGTTAGTAGAGTCAATAGGGTCCATAGTTTGTTTGAATCGATCATCTAGATCAAATGTAAAGCTAACAAGCATAGTAGCATGATGAGGCTTCGTCATCATCTCAATTTTTGAGTCGAAAAAATAAAGAATCTCTTGATCATTGTTTGTGCTCTACATGCACTGCTCCTTGTCAGTTTAGCTATTAGTGGTATCAGACCAGCATCACAAAGGGATCTGTGACATCGAGGAGGAGTATGTCAAGGTTCAATGGAGAATTTCATCATCAGTAGTTCATGAGTTTGGAGATTTTGGCCAAAGCATATCTGTAGTTGCATGAAGACCTTGATGTTTTGATTTTTTGGCCAATCTTTCCCTCTTGTGGCAATTAATTTATGCATGCAATTGTGGTTGCTTGTTCTCTCCTCATTTGAAGGGAACAAAGATGGTTTTGGCAAACTGCAAGTGCCTAGACCATGTTTTTGTTCTAGTTTGGAGGTGAGAAGTTTCAAGCTCATTTGATACGTTAGCATTTTTTTGTCGAGTCCACCTTGTTCAAGGGATATAGGACAGTATTGGGAATTTTCAACCATGTATCAATGTTATAAGAATCGCTGGTAGGTTGGTGGAAAGCTAAAATCATCAGGTTCTTCAAGGGGCCATGAGAATTAGTTTAGCTATTAATCATAGCTTTTCTATTTGAGCGCAAGCTTCTCGAGCGATTCTTTCTATTTGAGCGCAAACCATACACATGGAGCCAGGATTCCTTCTAATGAATTTTTTCATCGGAATGGAGCTTGAAGGTTTATGCAAGTGTGATCATTGAAGGAGCTTTGAGCGTGCAAGTTTTTAGATTCTATCGCATTTTTACTTTGGGTCATGCCTTGTGTGGGTGATTATTTTCTCGTTTGATGATTCTGGGTTTTGGCCCTGTGTGGGTGTATCTTTGGTACTTGAGTTTCGGGGTTCTTTGTGAGCATTTGTTGTGACAGTGATACATTGTGTTTCCTTTGTGGACACTGGTGTCTTCATGCTCTTTGTGAGTGGGTCTTCAATTAGCTCTTTGTGAGAAAACACACTATTCTTTGTGACAAAAAGGTTTCAATTTACGTGATGCTCCTTGTGAGAAAGTTATCTTTCTGTTACTATGTCATAGCTCTTTGTGAGCATTAGTGATCATCTTATGGTTGGTTTGTAAGCTCTTTGTGAGTTATAGGTTTGTTTTTGATGCTGGTTATTCTCTCCCCATTTTGGCAAAGGGGGAGAATGTTGGATATTAGTGTTCATCCTCATGGGGTGACAAAAAGTTTGAGAGGGGAGGTTATGATCACCTCCTTTGGTCACATGGTTTGGTTCAATGTTTGCAATTGGACCATGCATGAGGTGAACTTTTGATTGGTCACTTGCATGGCATATAAGACATGGCAAGTGACCTTACCAGAAGCTAGGAGTCGTGGTGGTTTTACTCATGGAGTCGGCCATTGCTCATGGTGGTGTCAGGTGGTATGCATGGCGGTGGTCTTCTACAAAGGACATCAAAGCAACTATTTACATCTCTCTCTATCAAAGGCCTTGAGCTTGTGTATTGAGTCTAGCTCTTCATGAGCTCTAGAAGTTGTTAGTAGAGTTAATAGGGTCCATAGTTTGTTTGAGTTGATCATCTAGATCAGTTGTAAAGCTGACAAGTGCAATAGCGATGAGGCTTGGTCGTCATCTCAGTTTTTGAGTCAAAAAAATGAAGAATCTCTTGATCTATTGTTTGTGCTCTACATGCACTGCTCCTTGTTGGTTTAGCTATCAAATCATTAGATTTTGGTGCATAGACATACAAAAAAAGTTATGCTATACCTTCAACTCCTTAAAAGGCACCCACTAGGATTTAGAATTGTAAGTCAGTCATTCCACATAATTTTGCTGTAAAACACGATTTCTAGGTTTTCTCTTGAAAAGTCAGCCATATTTATTTCAATTATTGGACCTGAAGACCTCTCCCCTTGGCCATTACCACAAGTTTTATGCCTATCGTTTTGCTGCATGTATAGTAAGAAGAGAAAATAAAGTTTTGCAAGGCAATCATGTACTTAATGTTGATTGAGTTATGAGAAACCTCACAATAGACATTGTTGGCCACCATTCTATCCCAACCATTATCCAAAAAATTTGGAATTGGAATTTCATCATATCCTTTTGCTCTGAAAGTCAACAATGTCTTACAAACTTTAACTAGATAATCCTTAAAAAGTTCTACAAAAACTATAAGTGGCATGAAAACTTTGATTTTAACTATCCTGGTAGCAATATTGGTTTCAAGGAATGCTGTACTTTCGAAAATAGTTTGGCTCTATATGATTCTATGATGCTCCCATCAAGGATTGGCCAATCAATTGTATTCCATGCCGAGAGATCTTGCTTTTTTAATAAAGCATGAGTGAGCATTGTCCATCAATTGATAAAAGTGATCATTAAAAAATATACCCGATTCAACCAACGTTGTTGATTTTCTACCTTTGTACTATAGCTCCCCAATAGCACCATGTAAAGCATCAAAGAATCCTAGTATGCACTCCATTGGTTGCCATTCTTTGTATGATGAGGGATATATATCTAAACCAAAACAAAGATATTGTCTGTCATAGAAAGTAACAGTTATTTTGTTTCAGCTATTTCAGTACCCAAATACACTTACAATTGGGTCTATGGTGTGGAAGATAAGCAGGATAATCTTGTAATACAAGTTCTTGATGCTTGTAGACATGTATCCGAACCTCTCTAATGCATCTTGTGCCTTCCTTTTTTACTCTAAAATCTTTCACTCTGCCCTTCCAAGAAGCCAAAAAAGTGTTAGTTGATTGTTTCTTTCTCTGCTTGTTGGGTTGCATTAGCACCTAGTCTCCTTTCACCACTGCTATCCTTTTCTAGCTCTACCATCCACGATCACAGTATTGGAAACTTCTACACATGAGATTTGTGAGGTGGGTCTTGGTGGCAAAGAGTATTGAGAGTTCACACTCAACATCATGTGATCATGTGAGCATATGTGCATAGCACTAACCCAATAGAGTGCTATAAAGGAAAGGGTTAGATGCCCTAACCCTAACCCTAAATGGGTTTATATATATTCTACATTTTCAACTACATCTAGTGTACAATTAGTCATTTGTGGTGTGCTCTCTAGCTATGATCTCTCTCCTCATCTCCACTCTTCTCCTCTCCCCTCTTCATATTTTGTCATGGTATCAGAGCATGGTTCTACCTTCCATTGAGGCACCATCCTTCTTGTGAGAGTGATTGAGAGATTGAGAGATCGAGAGTGATTGAGTATGCATTCTCTTATGTTGAGAGAAAATTCCATCATTGAAAGAAATTTCCATCATTGTTCTTGAGAGATTTTCATCATTTGAGAGAGAGTTCATTTGAGTGTTTCTTGAGTTGTGAGAGAGATCTAGATTCATTCTTCTTGTGAAAGAATTGGTGTTTGAGAGAGATAGAGGTTACCCGCTAATCCGACTGGCAGAGCCAATGGGCTCCCCATCTCAGTGATCCAATGACCATACATAACTTGGCTACAACATCTACAAGCTCTTGCGGCTTTAGCACTCTAGCAACTACGAGAAAGGCACAGCGCAATAGATAGGCAGAATATAGAAATCGCAGACTACCACGGGCAAGCCACCGACTTCAAATAGCACTCCAGAGGAGACAAGTCTCCATCAGCAAGCCTCTCCATTAGCAAGCATAACCCCATGCTCTTTTGTCCACTGTGCATTCTTTCTCTCTAACGACGGACTCACGGGCCTTCTTCACCTACGCTTCTACTACAGCAAGTAGCCCAGTGCTTTGCACATGCCTAGTGCTCAGCTAGCAAATGAGTCAGCAGCTCCAGTCACACAATGGCTCGTAGTGCTTCTACCACTCTGTAGCACCTGACTGCTCACAGCAACAACCTGCATGAGGTAAGCTGGGCTCCTTCAACCCGAGACTCCTTCATCTCACCGACTAGCCCATGCAATAAGCACTCCAGCGAAGCTCCATCAACAAGCTCACAGGTACTACATCCACAATGCATTGCGGAGCACAAAGCCTTCTACTCCAACCTTAATAGCGAGGAACACCTCGACTACCAAGCTCCTATGACTACCTTCAGCCATGACCAACTGGCTCAGGACTTCACGACTCGTCGTTCGCCATTGATAAGCACTCCAGCACCCATTGTTACTGCAACAACGACCTTTCGCTCCATAGATAGTAGCAGCCGACTAGCCCATGGGTTGCTCCACTAGTCACCATCGACGAGCTACACGAGCTTCTGCCTTCTCTAGTGCATACGTTCTACGGGACTCTAGCCAAAGCGCCGCCTCACAGAGGCCTTAAGCTCTAGCCTCGCCAATGCAGCTTCTAGCAATGCTTCAACGCAAAGGCTCCTAGGACTCGATGCTCCAAAGCGCCTCTCTATAACAACATCATCTACAGCAAGCCCATCCTCAGCGTACGTAGCTTCAAAGCTCCATCAATAGAAATCCATAGCAAATGGAATCTATTTGATTCCATCGAAACCTTCATAGATTTTGATCACCCACTCTGTGACACGTGGAAAGCTAAGGCTATCCTTGGGGTTGGCCACAGAGTTGACATGTGGCAGACCTTATCTACCACATCATCACTTCAGATGACTGCTAGGTCAGCAGTCCAATCAGGTGCCACATCACCCAAGGCCATATCAATAGGCCACATCAGCCTGCCAGCTCATCAAACACGTCATTAGTGACACATCAGTAGACACATCATCAATGCCAGCTCAACTGCCACATCATCTACTGACATCATCATCTGTGCCATCTCAGTTGTCCAATCAGCACTAACCCCTACAGGCATAGTTATCTCTTCACATGCCCTTCATGTGAACACTCCTACCACCTTAGCACAGGGCTCCACAGGCACACCTCTTGCTAAGCACAGTGGCAAATCATCACTACATGTGACCCACAGTGACACATCATCATTGAGCACATTTGCACTCCTTTTGGCCCTCCACCTAGATCAAGTCATATCTCTTGATCCAGAAAGAATTTGAGGGCACTCCAAAAAGGAAAGTCGCTCAATTTTTTGTGCTTTACAAGCTCGTCACATAATATGCACATTTTGGTGCAAGTATCACTCACTTTTAAGCTTCACCGGTGACAAATCCACTTCCTATATGCACATCCTCTACATCGATGCATCTGACCTAGCACTTAAAAAGAACAAAAGAAAAGAAATTATTTGCTATTATTTTATCAATTGATGGCTGGTATAGATCTAGATCAGAATAGACTAGATCACCATAGAGGGGACGCTTTGAATCTCCCCAAGTTGCCAACCTAAGCCATGCCCGAAATTCTCGACTAGTACCTACTAGTCCATACACTCACATATGGTTTCACATCATCACATTACCTGAAACCTAACGTTCATTAGTTCAGTGAGCAAACTTCAGAGTGTTTAGAGGCATTGCTGATTGTTTAGTGGATAGATAGCACATGATTTGATTTCACAAACACATGCCATCATTGTAAAGCCTATTCAGCTATTTCACGACATTATGCACATCATTTTAGCCTTGTAAAGCCTCTTGGCTATTCCCGGCATCATTTGCCACAAGTCTTGTAATATAAATTGAATTTTATATATTGCAGTTCTATCTTCACCGGTAGTTCAAATTTCACTTGCTACAATCAGTATTTTGCTTGCAGCCACAGTTGATTTATACAGTGATTTTCATGACACTTTGAGTACATTTCCTGCACCTTGTCTACAACTAGCAACCTCAATCTACAAGCATCTGCTAAGCTAGACAACTCTGATTACAGCGCATGGAAATACCGAATGGAGACCATTCTTGTACTTCAAGACAAATGGGAGTATGTCGATGGATCTACGCCTAGACCATTGGATGATCCAACCACACTAGTAGCTCTACTCCACCTATTGTCACAGCACTAGTAATAGGATCTACAATGGGATCTATAGCTACACAAATAGTTTTCGCACCTGTAGCAGATCCTGCCATTGCCCGAGCTTAGGCGGAATGGGATAAGAAAGATAAGTACGCATATCATCTGATAAAGCAAAATGTGCAAGATGTCATGCTAGGACAACTCAAACAGTCAAGACATTGAAAGAAGCATGGGATACGTTCACAGCTCTCTACGAGTCCAAGAACACATCCAGTATTCTCACACTAAGAAACCAAATCAATGAGAGTTTCTGCAACAACAGCAAAACCGGTCATGCTTATGTACTCCGGATAAAAGACTACAACAATCAACTTGCAACAGCAGGAGAGACTATGAACCCTGTAGAAATGGTTCAAGTCACCCTAAATGGACTAGGAGAAGGATACGAGAATCTAGTCTAGAGTATTACCATCCAACGGTAAATTTCGACATTGGAAGAACTTCAGTCAGACAGTCCTACCTGGTGAAGAACTCAGGACGCAGGCCATCCAAGCACGCAAAGGTCATTCTAATGATCAAGCATTCACAACTTCAGATAGAAGCAGAGGCAGAGGCAGAGGCAGATCGTTCTAAAGAAGTGGTAATCATCAGCAACAACAAGTTCATCATCATCAAAGTTAGCAATAGCATCAGCATCATCATCATCAGTAACATCAGGATGAGCAAAGAGGAAATCATTCCAATCGAGGAAGATTTCAAGGACGAGGGAATGCATCCACCAACGTGTCAAACATACAGTGCAACTACTATCACAAGTTTGGACAGTATGAAAGGGAAGATATTGCTACAAGAAGCAGTACGACCAAGGCGGTCAATCCAGTAGTAATTATGTGCATTTCCGTGGCAGAGGAAATCATCGTGGTGGACATTCTAGTCATAGTCATTTTGCAAATGAACATGGGTATATGTTTCTTGCAAACAAGGAAATGCAACAAACTAATACAATGTACCTAGACTCTGATTTCCATCCAAAAGAAAAGAAGGCCAAAGCAAACAAATGGGTACACAAAGTGAAGTACAATCCAGATGGTAGTATTCAAAGATACAAAGCCAGACTAGTTGCAAAAGGATTTGCACAGCAATATGGTCAAGATTATGATGAGACTTATGCTCCAGTAGCAAAGATGGATTCCATACGGTTCTTGATATCACTAGTGACACTGAGCAGATGGAATGTATACTAGCTCGATGTCAAGAATGCATTTCTCAATGGTTACCTAGACAAGGAATTCTACATGCAACAACTAGCAAGTTATGTTGAACTAGGAAAAGAGAATAAGGTTTGCCATCTTAAAAAGAGTCTCTATGGCTTAAAGCAAGCACCCAGAAGTCGATACAGTAGAATCGACAAGTATTTTGTTGATCTGGGATACATGAAGTCCAATGCAGATCATACTCTCTACTACAAAGTTCAAGGGGAAGACATTATTATTGCACTTTTGTACGTAGATGGTCTGATTGTGATAGGAAGCAAGGATAGCTTCATCAGAAAGGCACCATATCGGCTTTCTTGAAATTTTCAGTTGGATTAACTCAACACATCTCTTGCCTACTCCAACTCCAAAAAGTGACATAGAAGAAGTGTACAGGATCCTAAATAAGAGGTGAAACACCTCTGAAAGTCTTCTTCAATGGAAAAACAGGTTTAAGACCATTTGGGACAAGAGGATTCCTGAAAAGTTATTTGTCCTTCTCTAGCTCATCCTCCACAAAGCCGTCTGGACAACATTAGAGGGGAGATCATCTGACTCCCAAAACTATGTACAATCTCAACTGCATGATTGAAGTGCTCAAATGAAATACCAAACACCGAATTCTTGAAAAGGTATTAGAGGGAAGTCTCAACTGCCAGGGTATGTCACAGATTTTACAATTCATACATATTGGATCTCTTATATATCTGGCTATACCTCAACCAGATATTTGTTATGCAGTAAGCTCACTAGCACAGTTTATGGCGAATCCAAAACAATCTCATTGGAATGCAGCCAAAAGAGTCTTGAGATACATAAGAGGTACAAGATAGTTTGGGATAGAATACAGAGGAAGTCATCCACAGTTGCATGAATACTAATGACAATGACTATGCCGGAGATCATGAGACTGGGAGATCGACACAGGGATATGCATTTTTCCTTGGTCAAGGTGCTAATTCATGGTTGTCAAACAAATAGCCAACTGTTTCTTTGTCTTCGACTGAAGTAGAATATAGAGCACTCACTACAACTGCATGTGATGCTATATGGCTCATAAGACTATTGTCAGAAACAGATTGCTTTGATGAGTCAAAGCCAACAACAATATACTATGATAATCAATCGGCTCAAGCATTGGCCAAGAATCTAGTATATCACTCCAAGACAAAGCACATTGATTTCAGAGAGCACTTCAGTAGAGAGAGAGTGTTACTTGGTGACATCACACTGGAGCATTGTGATAGCAAAGAGAATGTTGCAAACATCTTTACCAAACCACTCGGTAAAGAGCTTTTCGAGAAACACCGACTAGCTCTTGGTTTGATGCAGAGGAAGGATATTCCCATTAAAGGGGTGTGATGGAATGTAATGCTCAGTCCTTCTTTGATTCCCTAGAATCATCATCTTGAGGGAAGGCCTACTTCATGATGTTGATCTTGAGAGAAGGTGTTGAGAGTTCACGCTCAACATCATGTGATCATGTGTACATAGCACCATCATGTGATCACATGTGCATAGCACTAATCCAATAGAGTGCTATAAAGGAAAGGGTTAGATGCCGTAACACTAACCCTAAATGGGTTTGTATATATTCTACATTTTCAACTAAATCTAGTGTACATTTCGTCATATGTGGTGTGCTCTCTAGCTGTGCCCTCTCTCCTCATCTCCACTCTTCTCCTCTCCTCTCTTCATATTTTGTCAAAGAGATACTTTGTAAATCCCACATCTTTCACCAAGTAGAGCAACAGACCGTTTTCTAGTGGCATGACCAAAGTTTTTGGTTGCCATATGAAATCCTCACTCTAATACCTGCGAAGTCAAAGAAACACACAACAAAATAGTAAGACATTAACAAAACTGAGAACAAGCAAATCAAAGGTGAAAAGATATATTGTCTTGAAAGTTTAAGAGCATCACAACAATAATGCAACGAGAATGCAACAAAGAATGCTTATCGAAAAGAGAATGGGATGGCTCGTGGTGGCAAAAGTAGAAGAATGCTTGTTGAAGAGAGAAAGGCACCTGAGGATAAGAGAAAGTGGATGGTTGTTTTGGTTCACCATGCGGGAAGGTTTCAAAATGGAGCTCTGTTTTGATTTTGGGTCCACATCTATTGATAGGATAGGCGAACCATAAAAGAATAAAAAACAAATCTTCTCATTAATGCCACATGCTTGTAGCAACATAAAGTACTATTTTTTTTCATATTTTTGCCTTTTTTTGTGGAATTTCTACGTTACATGGACCTTCTCCTCATTGGTTGAGAGACATTTTTCCCAAACCCTAAAAGGCCCCAAAATGAGCTCCCTTTTTTCCTAATGACAGCAAGGTCAGTGGAAGGGATGTTAGGGGCTTGAGAATAGGATTAGTTTATGCTAAAAAAGGTGAGTGGGAAGAAAACTATAAAAAGGAAAAAGGCTAAGAGGGATAGTAGTAAAGAAAGCTAGAGCTAAGGTGGAAACAAGTGAATCACTAGAGTAGGGAGTTGGGTTTATTTAGAGTAATTTAGTTGGGGGAATGAGATTAAGAAAAACTCGGGGATGGTTAGGTAAGAAGGTAGGAAAAAATTTACAAAACTTAATAAAAATCAAGATGGGGGGTTTTGAATAATAATAAAAATGCTCATAAATAATTGGGTAATTTAACTTAGTAATAAAAACTACCTGTAAATAATTAAGAGTGAGTGTAACTCATGGAATTTTAACATTAATTAATTATGGGGTAGGGAAAGGGGAAAGTGTATGTCCCAAGTGACATAAAGGCAAAAGTAGGGGGGGGATGTATATCACAATTGTAGAGAGAGGGAGAAAAAAGGTTTGAGTAAGTGTTACCAACAATTTTAAGATAAGCACATAATTTTTAAAAACAAGGATTATCGACTATTCTAAGAGTAACCAAATAGAATGGGATATTATATTTATAGAAATTAAATGGACATTATATCGAAAGGGGACACAATATAAAATAACAACTATAAACCCAATAACCATAAAAAAAGGGGGGGGAATTAGAAAAAATTGATTAACCATACAAAAACAATACTCAAATATTAATGGGGGGAAAAAAGGGGGATCTTCCATGTAGACCTGGGGAGGAGGGGGGGCACTAGTATAACACCACAACTGGATTAGCCACAAAAGTTAATTAAAATATATAGAACCTTGTATAAAATTAAAAAAACCAAGATAAAAAGTGGGCAATAGAAAAGACCATAAGTGTAAAAATTAAAAGAGGGGGGCAGGGGGGGGGGGGGGGATAAAGCATAAATACATAATAAATTATTCGGCACTACACAAGGGAGGGGGAACTAAATTATTGTGTATTAGAATGTGCGTGTGTGCGCACGCACACACGTGCACACACACAAAGAGAGAGAGAGAGGGGGGGTCTAAATAAAGCTATTAAATGCACGAAGGCACTTCCTTGCTACATCATGAGTGCATCATCATCACTAACCTTCAACGCAATAGAAGAGGAGAGGTGGTCTCCAAGATGGACACTCCATTAGTAGCCAAGTCCTCGATCAACAAGCAATTGTGACCCTCAAAAATGCCTTCAATGGCACTAGGAATCCTCTATTTACATTTAGGATGAATAGTTGGACAGTCTACAGTAGACATTAAGTGAATGAAATGAATCGCGAACGGGTGGGGATCCTTCTGAGCATAGTATTAGTACTTTTATATCAATCATTTCTAAGGACTATTTTGGTGAATGCTTTACAATACTACATTTAAGAATAGTTAATCAACATTGATTTCAGCCTTACGAGTTGTAAATTTAATTGCTAGTACGGGTAGACGTGGCTAGGGGGATTTGAAATTTGAAGTGAAGGTTGGAGCTATGTGCATGTTGGTTTTTTCATCTAACATGCCCCCACAACATCTACCTCCTTCCTCCTTGAGCATAAGGAAGCTCTATCTTTTAAGCATTAGAGTACTAGCTTTGTGCTTAGTTCCAACTAGCAATGGTAGCCTCAACAATGGATGACTATGCCAAATGCCAGTGTTGAGAGTTGTCCTCCACAAGTTCAATATAGCATATTAGTAAAGGAATTGTTGATGCACCCATTTCCCTCCTTGAATTCCTCAAACTCTCATCAATGGGGTATCTTATCCATGTGTGCTAGAAAAGCTCTGTAGGTTCACTAAGGCATTGTAAAAGAATTATACAGGTGATCCTTTCTCTCCTTGAATTTCTCTAAGTCTCATCAATTGTGTAGCTCATCCATGTACGTTAGAAAAGCTCCAAATGATGGGTGGCACATAGACACACACACACACACACACACACACACACACAAAGACACACACACACACATAGAGAAAGAGAGAAAGAGAGAGAGAGAGAGAGAGAGAGAGAGATGGAAGTAAATGCAACTTGCAAGGTCATTGACATGTGCGCACGCGTGCGCGTGCATGCACACACACACACACACAAAGAAGCGGCCACGTGGGAAACGTTGTGGCATAGTCAGTACCATCTAGTCATTGGATGTACTTAAATCGAATGATTGGCGAGAAGGAGGACCCAACTACTGACGTGGCATAGTTATACATTTTTATATTATAGATAAATAAACATACACACACAAAGATTTATATTTATATTGATATTATATACATATATATCTTATATGTACATTTAGAAAGGAGGAATACATGAAGGAGGTTTGAGGAGCTTTAGAGGAGGGCTATGTAAGTTCAGAGCAAGAGGGGGCTATAACACGTGGGAGTCATGGGGGGTAAAAGAGCTCAGACTATGACCATGTGGCAGAATGCATATATATATATATATATATATATATATATATAGAGAGAGAGAGAGAGAGAGAGAGAGAGAGAGAAGCGGCCACACGAGAAACAGTGTGGTGTAGTCAGCACTATCAGTGTACTAAAGAAATTAATATAAGAAAAATATATATATATATTCCTTTTTGAATACTTATCAATTAAATTTGATTTGGGAGAGAGAGAGAGAGCGCGCGCTACACACACATTGAGACCCAACGGAGGGGGTCTAGAAAACAGAGACCTAGAATACTCAAATCCTAGTCCATAAGAACCAAACAAAATGAGTCTGAAGAAGTAACTATCTATAGGACAAGGGAAGGCAAGAGTGTCACGAGAGTGTCCCTGTGCATGATACAGAGTGGAGCAAGCACTGGTGCAGAGAAGTAGAGTAAGTGCCCATGGGAGGATGGAGCAACAGATGTAGCAATTAGATAGAGCCTAATGAACAATGATGAAGTAGTGCCGCAGGAGGCAAGGCAGGCTGTAGAGGATGGAAACAAGCAAGCAGAGGTTGAGGCGTCAGAGCCTTCTTTCGCAGATGTGATCACCAAAAAACTCATGAGTGGATTTTCAGAGCTTGGAGACGAAGACGCAAGGAAGCTGGTGCAAGCAGAAGCTCTGAGAAGATCGAAGGAGACATTGAAGAAGCCTTGGTTCGAATCAAGGCGCAAGCACTCCATGGTGTACAAGTTCGAAATTGACTCGATCCCTCGTTCGGCTGGCCAAGGGGGGGGTGTACTTGTTCTTCACTGGCCGTGTGCCCTCTTTCAAAGAATTGGAGGACTTTCTGCTGTTTGAGTGCAAGATTTCGTGGGGGGGGTTCTCTGCCAGGTTTCTTGGGAAGGGTTTCTTTCTTGTCAAGTCTGTGTTAGAAGCCTTGCGTAATGAGGTGGTGGGTAGATCCTTCATGTTTTCGGGTGCTACTGTCTTGGTCATTTCGTGGAGTCCGTCTTTTAGCGTGGATGAATTCATGTATCACAAATGTCCTATATGGGTCGACTTTCCTAATGTGCCTTCGATTCTCAGTGAGTCAGTTGAGCATCTTGCGACTTCCCTTGGTCAAGTACTCTTGGTCCCTCCTACTTCGAATGCTAGATCTAAGCGTAGGAAAGCTTGGATTTTGTGGGATCGAAGTCTGGAGACTCCTGATTTTTTGGAGGTGGAGTTGGGGGATGGGGTTCCATTCCATGTGCAAGTCCGTTTTGGGCCCTTCCCTAATGCTCGTTACGTTTGTTGGAGTACATCCCATTTTGCCAAGAACTGCCCTAGACGTGTCGCCAATACATGCTTGGCTCAGGAGAATGTTGAAGCAAAAGAACGTGCAACAAAGGTGGTTCAATAGGCCGCCCAAGGGTAGATCTATGATCAGATTTGGTCCCAAAGGAGGTTCAGGAGGTCTCCCAGAAGAGTGCTGAGAATGCGTGGAAGGTCGTTGAGAAAAAAGTTAAGGTTAAGGAGGCGGATCTTGCTCCTGTGGAGGATAGCTCAAGTAGATGGGGGAAGCTGGAGAGAGCGAGGTTCCTTCATCGTCTATGGTGGCACTTGGTCAATCAGAGTCCTCTGTGCTGGTGTCTGACGCGGGAAGACCACCGGATATACAATAGCTCTGCAGATCCGATGCGAATTAAAGATGTTGAGAAGATTTGTGTGGAGGATGAGGATATGCCGGAGGCTGCTGGACATAAAAGAGTGTTGGAAGATAAATTGCAGGATAGACTGCGTTTGGTGCAAACGGATGCTAACAGACAAAGTCAATTGGGGAGAGTGGTGCCTTGGCAAGGAGTGCCTCCAAGGATAAGGGCTTTCTATTGGTGTAAATATCATTACATGTGGAGATGAGTGTAGTTGCTAAATTTAGCGTGGGCCATGGGTGTTGACCCCTTTTTTGTAGAGGGTTTATGGTTGGGAGTTCCCCCACCCGGTTTTGCAATACAAGTCGGCTTGTTTCCAAATTTATTATTATTATTTTATTTTATTTTTTAAGGGAGGGGGTCTAAGATGCGTGTTTGGAAAAGGCAAATGAATGGATTAAGTATGTATGATGTAAATGTGCTCATGTTTATCGTTCTTCGAAACGTATACGAATTCATTCCAGCACACGCTCGATGCTCAGAATCAGGAATGAACAGCCCTGCATGTAGAACAAAATCCTTTCCAAACATGAAGCACACAGTGGAAGGATGCACATGCACACTAATACCAAGCCGTGTGGTTAATCACAACTACCGATGGTACGATCGTCTTCTTCCATGTGTATTCCCCAAATGCATGTGATCGATCTATCGGATCACACAATCTGAAAGCACAAAGGGAGAACTCGAAAACCACTTCACTTAATCCTCCCGACAGAAACTTTGCCCGAAATGTCAGTTTGTTTTGTCGCCTCTGGTCATTTCATTAACGGTACGCATCGAGTACCTAGCAACATTTCAAATTGATTTGCACAAAAAAGGAGGCATTAAGCTAAGAAGAATGTACAAGTGTGGAGACCTTCCATATTCTGATCACGGTAGTAAGATACAAAACATGACTGTGGCAATTGATGATAAAGCCGATGTCCGTTTCCAAGTGTTGCAAGCGTTGGCCGCGATTTGCACTATAAATTCACAACTGTTTAGCGATGGGTTGCGGGTAACGACCTTGCCGAGACCATTGAAAGAGCAGGTACCAAGCTGTTGATTCTGCCTCTGAAAATATTGGTTGAATGCATATGAAGCGTTCCCATCGGCATCGAGATAAGGATGGCAAGAGCAGCCGTAGCCAAGAGATGTGCAGTCAGAATTCGTGCAGGCATATGTGACACTGTCGGTAAGAGAGGACAAGTCGCTTGCATATTGGTTCAACACGCACCACTGTTGCGTTAAGAAATTCACGCCCGATGCTTGAACCAGAGCCCGCCCATTTGAGCCCGAGAGAGAAAGAGAATACTTGGGCCTGCCATCATACCGAAATATGCCCCAATGTCTCTCAAAATTTCCGGGCGCTACGCTCTTCATATCCTCGTCAATAAGGCTGAAAAGATAGAAATCAATGGCCGTATTCGGCCGTCGGGGTGTCCCCATGTTACTTGTAACGTGGTTCACAAAGCCTTGATTGAACTTCGTGGCATAATCAACATTGGCATTGACATCCCCATCAGTAGGCCAACCTATCTCTCCCACTATTATGCTCACATTGTCATACCCTGCTGTAGATAATGCTGCTACTAGCGAATCGTAGCTAGCATCGAAGACATTGTTGTATGTGTAGGGCTTATCTACAACTGGAGAAGCTGCACCATCGAAGAATGCATAATCCACTGGAAAATGCCTGTCATTGTAGAGACTTATGAAAGGATATATGTTGACAGTGAAGGGGCAGTTATTTTGCGCTAGCAGGGCAACGATCTGCATCATGTTGTCTGCTAAATCACTTCTAAAGACAGAACGAGACGGGACTGAAGACGTTGAGAGAACATCAGCATTCATTGGCACAGTGGCTTTGATTTGATCTCCCAAGCCTGCATTGTCAAGTGCTTGTTGGATGTTTCTAAGCGCAGGATAAGTCGTGGTCAGGTAGCTGCCGTTGTAACTTTTCAGGAAAGGCTCGTTCCCAACAGCTACGTACCTGCAAGAGAATGCCCAACTAAAGAACTCAGAGACGAGCTCGAAGGTTCCATAGAAAACAGACAACGGATAAATCAACCCCAACGCAAAATACGCCAGTGACAGCAAACAAACGAGGCAAGCCTATTCTACTCAAAAACTGCCGTACATACAAACTTCAAGATGTTGATGCAGCCTAGGAATATACAATCTAAGGCTTGAGAGGTCGCCCAAATCACGCGACCAGAAAGACCGCAGCCCCCTGACTGATCAAACGCTAGGCAGAGAAGATTCTGCGAAAGGGTTCTTGGTGCTCACGATCGAGAAAGCAATGCTGGCTAAGTGGTGCGCGCAAAAGAGCTCAGAATGACGACGGTACGGCAACAAGGAGACAAGCTGATGTCGTGTTTTCAGTACTCGAGTCTAAGCAGGGGGGAGGAGAAGCACCAAAAACGAACGATGAAGCCAAACTTTTCTGCGATTTCAAGCAAGAGGACGCCGTAAGATTGAAGTGATAAGCGAGTAATGCAATCAGAGAACAGAATGGGATACTATTCACGTACTTGATGTTCGTTCCGCCCGAGTACAAGTAGCGAACAACATTGTTCTTCACCCAGGTGTTTGCTTGAGCTGGATCCGCCATGCTGAGGAGCAGATTGTTAGGAATGCCCACCATCACCTCGATACCAGAGTTGGCTAGCGCCATAAGCACGCTGCTGTTGGAATCAAAGAGCTTCACTTTGGGTATGTGATTGTCCTTCAACATTTTGACGATCGTCCCGGGAGACAGGGGGTGAGAAGATTGAGTTCCCCAGTTGACACCAAGAGCCAGAGCCGACTGGGAGAGAGGTGCCCAAATGACAGAGAGAGCGCAGAGGAGAAAAATGGGTGGCTTTGTGGTGCAAATGGGGAAGCAATGTGGAGAAGGATGAGGGGTCATGGTGAAGGAAAAAGGAGGGGGATGGGGGGGCTAATGGGGTACAAAAAAGAGGAGGCAGATCAGAAAACAGTAAACGATAGGATGCAAAATGTAGAGACAGAGACAGAAAGAGAGAGAGAAAGAGAGAGCTGGGAACTACCACAAACGCTGCAATGGTAGAGCAGCATGCCAAAGCAATGGAACATCAGAGGAGCAGAGAGAGAGAGAGAGAGCGCAAAAAGAATGGATGGATGAGAAAGAAATAAGCACTTCAACAAGGACTAAGAACAGGTAACTTAGAGGGAGATGCCATGGAGATGCTCTTAGTTTGTTGCTTGCAAAAACAGAAGGCAGGAAGCTTCAAAGGGATGGAGTACAGTAGGATACAAATCACACACACACACATATACACACATAGAATGCTGTTGTTGTTGGCTGTGTTCTGCAACACGCGTGCTACATTGGCAAAGGTACTCGATTCACTCGAGCCTCGAGTGGAATTCTCTGCCATGCTGCCGTTCTTAACTTATACATTTTGTTGTGTTCCATTCTGGGTGGTGTTTTTGCTATTGCCTTTTCTATGTAATAATGCTCTTGTTGCGATTGTGCCCCTATGAGCCCCTTCTTTTGTGCTAAAAAATGTGGGTGTTGTTGGCTGAGTTTTTATTTTGCTGATTGTTAGAAATTGCAACTCTCTTTTTAGAAAAATAAAAAATAAATAAATAAAGTAGCCGGGGGAAGGCCTTGAAAAAAAAAACCCTACAAAAGGTGGCCAAAAAAATGGGCAGGGCCCTAGGCCTACCACTCATAGAGTAGAGGGAGAGCTCTATTTGATCTGTTTCCAGTGCCAGGCTAAATCACCCAAGCATTACAACTCTTCAAGTAGGTTTCAAGGAACTTCATCAATATTTTAAACACTCTCCACACTTTCCCTTGTAACTACCTCCTACATCATCGTCACATCGTCCTCTCTTATATTTGTTAATGGCACCTACACCAAAAAGTGAACGACTACTCGGAGGCAGCACCAATCCCACCTGTATGCGTTTTTTTTTTTCACACACCCATCGGAGTTCCTAGCGAGGGGCACCCACCTTGGACCGATGGGCACACGATCCACAACTGTGGTCAACTCACACACCACACACACACACACCCAACCACATGTAGGACACTAGGCCCCACAACCTCCAAGATTTGAGACCATGACCTTGGGATTGAAAGCCCAATGCCCAAACCACTAGGCCAAAGCCTTGGAGGCAATCCCACCTTGTAAGTTACATATAAATAAGGCCATAGATCTCTTGCTCTCCTTTGTGCTCTCTCTCTTGAATATTATTTGGCATCCCTTCTAAGCATCGTATCACCTCGTATGTCTTGTAAAACCATTTAGTATGTCCTTCCTCTCCACATGGCATCTTCCCATTGCCATACTTTGCTGGCATTCGACGCTTCATAGTCTTATAATATTGTCCTTTCATAATTTCAATAGGCTGCCCCAATTCAATCGCAACCAAACTCTCTCCAATTTTCATCCATGTCAATAAGCCATGGCATATCAACAGTTTTAGTTGTGTTCCAACAAGACCCAACCACCTACTCTTCGTTTTCTTTGGGCATGTTCTCGCCAAGCCAATTTGCTCCGGCTAAATTAGCCTCCCCATACTAACAATGGCCACTTATGTTCATTTTTTATCCCCCAACTCACTCAAAATGTTGTCCATTTAGAGCTTGAATGTGGACTATATGAACAATGCTATTTCTTGACATCATGTGCCCTCTACATAGCACAATGGTCTAGATCAAGTTTGTTGTTCTGCTTGCAGTTCTCCGTCTCTATGGCTGTAGAACTTCTCAGTTTCTACGCCTTCCGCTTGTGCTTCCTACACATCTTTTGGGTTCTTGCGTGTCTTCTGTGCGACGCCACGCGTCTATTGGTCGATTGCATCTGCAAAATCGCTTCTGCGCATCTTCTGTGCGATGCCATGCAAAACTGCTCTTGCACATCTACAACAGACCTCGCGCCCCCCCTTCTATCTTCTTCTCCTTCTCTTTCTCTTCTCTTCTCCTCTCCTCTCCTCTCTTTTTATTAAGGAGTGGGAATTAAACCCAAGACCTCCCCATTCACAAAAGGAAGACTTACCAATGGGCCAGTAAATAGAAAGTGATGAAAGTGTAATGATATTGCTTATATGGTGAAATCTCATGAACTGTAACTCTCTAACTGTAGGGAGTTTCCTCTTGTTGTAAAAAGCAAAAGTACTTCATTTCATGTGCTCTATTCATATCTGATACTAGATCATAGATTTTGAACTTTTTCAAATTCACTCCTTGGACGTACACCACACAAGGAGGTGGATATTTATGTCACTTCTCGACGAGTTCAAGGATTTGGTGCTTGGTCCTCCAGTCATCACAGCTACCAATTGGCGAGATCTCTTTATTGATCTTCATGTCAATCTTCAACAACTGATTGTACAATGCATGGTTCAAGGAGATGACAGGTGGGATGATACACCATGGATGATTCAAGGTGAAGAACTAGTGATACACTGGGAGGACTTTGATTTCAATTCTACTCATTGTGCAGTGATCGAGCTACTTGCTACATCAGAGGTAATTAAAAGGGTGACATTCTTTGAAGGGTGGGATGCTCCCCAAGCTTGGGGGGAGA
Source organism: Dipteris shenzhenensis (assembly GCF_047967505.1). Lineage (NCBI taxonomy): Eukaryota > Viridiplantae > Streptophyta > Polypodiopsida > Gleicheniales > Dipteridaceae > Dipteris > Dipteris shenzhenensis. The sequence goes on along the minus strand of NC_141602.1, from coordinate 21,100,954 downwards.
TTTGGTGCATCTGCTTATTAATTCCTGTGGATAAGCTCATCTTGAATGATTTCTTCTCGATCTCACTACAAAGGTTTCTAAGGCTTGGCTATGGTTGGTAATGTTTCGACCAAGGAATCCCTTTGTACCTAATCAACCTTTTGTACCTCATTTTGAGCTTCAAGTTGTAATACTTTTTTGTTTAAAGATAAACTATTAACAAAGGATTGCAAGTTTATTTGGTGCTGAACATCTTGCTCAAGTATTGAATTCTCCCTACCCTCTCCTTCTACCTATCTCAAGTGGACTACCGAGAAACTTGGGATGTCGGGATTTTAGTCTTGGTGTGATGACATCTTGGCTCCTCCAATTTAACGGCACATACAAACCTTCGACCAAGGCTACTGGTATGGGTGTGACGCTCACTTCACCAGGGGGTGAGGTGTATTGTTATAACAAGTCTACACCAGCAAGTACTTGCAACCAAGCTGAGTACTTGGCACTCATTTTTGGGCTACAAAAGGCGCAAGAACATCGCATCAAGCAACTTGAGGTGTAAGGAGATTCTCAAATCATGTGTGAACAAGTTGGTGCAGAGCGAAGGCTTGGTTCCACAACATCAACAAGCATTGGAACTTTGCCAACAATTTGAAGAGGTAAAAATTTAGCATATCCCTCGAGCTCAAAATATAGTTGCTGATTTCTTGGCACATGAAGCTTATACTTCAATGATGCATGAAGTGAGTGGAAGTACGCCCCAAGAAAGCTGCAAGCCACGAATGATCGTGATCATCTGTAAGGAATGCAAAGCTTGTGGTCATCATGAAACTAAGTGTTGGGTATATTTGATACGAGTTTACCGACTTCGGAAGATCATTAGAAAGGTCCTTAAGGACATTGCACAAAAGAAGGATGCCAAATCAGACACCCCTTGAAGAAATAGCATGGCGACTACAAGAACTGGAAGAAGCTAAAGGTGATGTGCAAGCTCTCCAACTATTGACATTTGTCATGGCATTCTTGTTTGCCTTGATGAACAACCTCATGCAGTGCTGCATCTCTAACCCTCGCTTGTAAAGATGGATGCAATATCATGAGGGTTGGTCCTTTTAAGATTGTCTATGAGCTATTCTATGCTGAAGATTCTTCCCATATAATATTTCACAATACACCAGTCACACCCTACCCTGCCTATGTGTGCTTTGTGGATGTATCTTCACCTGATTTTCAGTTCAAGCTACCTCTTTCCATTGTTTGCCAATAGATAAGCCTCATTTCGTCTCTCTCTTTTCCATTTTTCAAGCATGGCTGACATTATCGTGTTCTGTGGATAGGTTGAAGAAAATCCAAATGAGTATCTTGTGGCCTTCAAGCGCCGTTGTGTTTCTCTCAACTTTCTTACTGAAGATAGATGGCTATTGGTTCTTCCCACATTTCTAGAGGGTTTGGCTCAAGTGTGGTATGAGAAGGAGGATGAAGAAGTTCACCAAAGCTGGCCAAGGTTGACAGCAACGATGATTGAGTATTTTGGCAAAGAAGAGGAGCCGGAGAATGTGTACCTACAGGTGGCAAACTTGAAGCAGTTAGAAGGTGAGACGGCACGTCGATATGTGGATCGAGCAGCCATGCTCCTGGACCATTTAATTGCTACACAGGAGGACAATGCCAGATTTCGAGCTGGAATGACTCAACATGTGGTGGGCTACCTTGTAGCAGGAGCAAGTGACGAATTTCGCCTCAAGTTTAAATGGGAGGATCCAAAAACTATGGTGCTAGCACATGAGATTGCTCAAAAGTTTGATAAAGTTCAATCTGACCCCTCTTTAAAAAAGACGATTGTCCCTCCACAACCCCCTCAATTCTTGCAACAACAACCTCGGGGTTCCAACTCAGGGGCATACCCCCACCCCTCATCAGGGATGTATCCACTGCCTCCACCTCAAATGTATGGTCCTCCCTTAGATGCTTACCCTCAACAAGGAGTATATCCTCAACCTCTGCCTGGAAGATTTTCCCAGCCTCGCCCACGAGCCCCCCTCCTTCCTACTCCCCCGGTCCCTCCTGCTAAAGAACCCGGAGTCGATGACCTAGCCAAGGCCCTGAATGATCTTCGGCTTGAGATGGTGGTTGGGCATCAGAAATCAAGCCAATCACCCTCCAAGAGAACATGCCAATGTTGTGTGCTACAAGCGCCACCAAAAGGGTCATTATCGCACGGAATGTCCCAATATTCCAAGGGTGAATCTTCTAAGTGAATCAGGCACCGAGGATTTTGACGTGGAGATCCTTGACCTTGGGAAAAGAAGTCGTACCACCTCGGACCCCTCTCCAACCTGAGCCGCCCCAGGAAGAAGGTGTCCTTCTCATAGCCCTCAGATGCTGAGATGGCAGACCCACCAATAGAGAAGACTAAAAGATCTCGTTGGAGTAAGTGGTCGCCCTCGGATTTTCCCATCAGCTCGGGGTAAGGAGATTATTCGGTCATTCAGGACCTTGCTCGTCGGTCTTTGAGCATCACGCTCCCTCAACTAATAGCATTAAGCCCTAAGGTGAGACATGAGCTGCAACAAGGGCTCTCAACAAGGAGGAGCAAGAGAAAGGGAAAGGTACGAGAGGTCTCTTCTATCTCTGAAGAAATTGATCAGCACCCACATACAGTAGATGTCATCATAGATGATTGCCGTGTCAAAAGTGTGTGTCAATGGGGGAGCTGCATGTAATATCATGAAGAAATTGAATTTGAAATGCACAAGGCATTCCTCCACTCAAATCAAGGTAGCATATGGTCGATGACTCGCCACCCTAGGAGTCATTGAGGATTGCCCATCACTATCAATGGGTTAACCACCACCGTCAATTTCTATGTAGTGGACATCAAAGATATAGGCAGGAGTTACCCAGCCATACTCGAGAGACCATGGTTGAGAAAGAGTGATGAAGTCAGCTATTAAAAGATAGGACACATATCTTTTGGCGATTTTAAGGAGAAGATCTTGGTGCAACCAGGTGCCACTGAACCAGAAGAAGAAGAGGAGCAAGACAGTGATACTCTCTCATCCTCAGTGTCTGAATCAATGGAAGAATCAGACGGGGGGGAGGAGTTCTCAGAGGAGGAAGTTTACATGATGGGGGTGTCTTTGACCCCGCCACATGTAGAAAAGGTAATAGCTAGTCCTCAACAGCTTGAATCTATGCTTTCCCCAGAACTCACACCAAGTGAGAAAGACGAATTCCTAGAAATGTTCAAAGATTTCCCTGACCTCTTCGCAACTAGCTACTGCCACCTTCGCCATGTGATTACCATAGAGCACAAGATAGAGCTGAAGCCTGATGCGAAGCCTGTGGCTTAGAAGTATCGAAGATTAGGGCCCCTACAGATTGATGCTTTGTGCTCAGAGTTGCAGAAACTTGTAAAAGTTGGTTTTATTATTCTGGTTCACAATACTGAATGGGTTTCACCAGTGGTAGTCACCCCAAAGAAAAACAACAAGTGGTGGGTCTGCATCGACTATAAGAAACTCAATGCAGCCACCAAGAGGGACCATCATCCTCTTCCCTTTCAAGACCTCATTCTTGAGAAGGTAAGTGGTCATGAGATGTATACTTTCTGTGATGGTTACCTCGGGTTTTATCAAATCAGAATTGCTGAGGAGGATGTGCTTAAAACCACATTTGCCACACCCTGGGGGATGTTTGCAATCAAAGTAATGCCATTCGGCCTCACCAGTGCTCCTGCTACGTTTCAAAGATTTATGCAGATGGTGTTTGCTCCATATTTGGGGGTTTTCTTGGAGGTGTTTTTAGGAGGCTTTTAGATGATTTCTGTATATTCTCGGCACATAAGGAGCACATCATGAAGGTTAGGTTGGCCTTCCAAAGGGTTAATGATGCGAATGGTAGCCTCAACCTTGATAAATGCACCATTGGAGCCACTCAAGGGAGGTTACTGGGACATATTGTCTCATCCAAGGGCGCCAAGCCTGACCTCGAGAAGGTAGAAGCTATCCTCAAGCTCTCCCCGCCAACAACCAAATGCCAGGTACACTCATTTATCAATCTAGCAGGATACTATCGTCGCTTCATTGATCAATATGCTGCTTTGATGCAACCCATGACTATGCTATTAAAAGATGGAGTTGATTTCTCTTGGTATGAGGATTGTGATCATGGGTTTGTACAAATCAAGAGTGCTTTGGCTTCAAAACCCATTCTATGCAATCCTAATTGGTCAAAGACTTTCTATATCAATCGTGTGTTTGGTGAGCATACTCTGGCAGGTATTCTTCTCCAGCAAGGGGAGGATCAGTTCATGTATCCTGTTCGATTTTCTTCTCAATAATTGCTCGAAACTGAACGATGCTACTTTGAGGCTGACAAGCATGCTTTGTCTTTGGTATTCTGCATTGAGAAATTTAAGCATTATGTGGCTGGAAAGTCCATCATAATCTGCAGCAATGCTCTTGCAAAGGAGGTTCTTCAATCACCAAATCCCATGGGCCGGTTGGCCAAATGGTTGGCAGTTTTACAAGAATATGCTTTTTCTTTCAAATTTTGTAAAAGGGGGTTGTTCCAACTTGAAGAATGCTTTGATTGATTTAGAGGAGTGCCTCGATGTAACCCTTGTAGCAGCCATAGAAGTTGGGGATCCATGGTACGGTGGTATCTATAGATTTTTGACCGCTTTCTCCTTTCCTCCAGAAAGTACTAGCTATAAGAGAAAGAAGATCCGCAGAGATGGTAGGCGCTACACTCTCTTTGATGGGGTGTTATACCGTCAAGGCCTGGATGGGGTACTAAGATGGCCATTGATGTAGATGAAGTACCTGAGGTATTGAAGCATTATCATGATGGATTTTGTGGAGGCCATTATGCCGGTGGCTATACAGCTAAGAAGATTTTACATGCTCGGTACTACTGGCCAACCTTGTTCAAGGATGTCACTATGTATTGCAAAACTTGTGAACCATGCCAATTCTTTAGTAGGAAGGATTTGCATCCTGGGCAACATCACCTAGTGATGTCCATCCATCTGTTTCAGAAGTGGGGAATAGATTTTGTTGGGCCCATGCCCATGACTGCCCGCAAAAAGAAGTATCTTCTGGTAGCCACTCAGTATGTCACTAAGTGGGCTGAAGCTATCGCCCTCCCCACTGCAAATGGTAAGGCAGTTTCAAATTTCATATTTGAATGTATCTGCACAAGGTTTGGGACACCCATGGAAATAGTATCTCACCATGGGAGTCCATTCTTAAATGAAGCAATGGAGTTGCTCATGGATCGCATGGGTATTGATCATCACACTTCTAACATCTATCATCTAGCATCCATGGGACAAATGGAGCGGACCAATGGCCTCCTTTGTAAAACCATGGGGAAAATTGCTTTAAGGGACAGGAGCCAGTGGGATCAAAAGGTCACCAAAGCCATGTGGGCTTACAACATCACCCATAAAACATCTACAGGTCACACTCCTTTTGAGTTAATGTACGGTACTGAGGCAGTTTTACCACTAGAGATAGAGATTCCGGCCTTGAGATTGGCACGAGAACAGAGGATGACAGAAGATGAACATGTAGAGGCTAGGTTGGTACAACTTGAGAAGCTAGATGAAACCCGACGCCTTGCACTCCATCAAACAAAGATCCAAAAGGACCGACAAAAGGCCCACATGGATGATAAGATTCGCAAGGGATGGGAAAGACACTTTGTTGAGGGGGATGTTGTGCTATGCTTTGATAATAGATTGGACCATCAGATGGATAAAAAGTTCCTTCCATTGTGGACCGGTCCATACACAGTCATTAAGGAACATAGCAATGGGTTTGTACAAGTACAAGAGCTACATGAGCCATATGGCAAGAAGGTGATCAACAAGCGTTACCTCAAGCCCTTCTTTGTACATGATGGTCCCAGGCATGGAAATGCTGTGCATTCCCTGCCTGGGGGGGGAATTGTTATGGATAAATTTGACCAAGGTAAAAGGCATAAATATATGTGTGTGCTTGTATGTGTGGCAAAAGTATAATAATATATGGTGTGCATAGGGCCCAGGGTTGAGGTGGCAGGGCATAACCATGTGCCACCCTTCCACGTAAGAGGACCCATAAGATGTGTTGTACATAATCCATGGTAGTTATATTATAAAATGTTAAGGTGGCATGGTTCCTCCATGTGCCACCCCTCCACCTAGGTGGTCCCATGCTTGCATTTAGTGAGACATGGACCAAGGACCATGGGAGAAGTAATATAAAATAGGTGGAGATGGATATTATATTGGATTATTCCCTCCATGTAGGATAGGCCCATGTAGGGGGGGGTGTAGATAGTCCAAGAATGCAAGTTGAAGAATGGGGAAAGTAGGATGAGGTGGCAAGATTCGTTGTGCCAACCCTCCACTTGTCCTCCTAGATGATTGAATGTATTATAAAATTGGGAAGAGATCAGGGGAGTATTTTAGACTTGGGATATGGGGGTTGATATATGTGGAAAAATGAGGCCAAGGGTTGTCGCACACAATTGAGAGTGCATAACCGCCTAGCCCACATGGAAGACTTTTCCACACACGCCATGCATGTGGGAGGATGCATTTATTGGGAGAGACCCCCTCTCTTGGCTATAAAAGGAGGGGGCTATCCCTTGATGGAACACGCTCATTCTTGTAAAGCCACCTAGCTAGTACTTTGATTTCTTCCCCCCATCTTTCCTTTCAAATAAAGCATGACCCTCCTCCCTTGATGTCTCCATCTCTACATTCCTTGTCCCATCATGTACATGCTCCTCTTCCCCCTCTCCCTTCCCCCTTGTGGCATAGTCCCTCTCTTCATTTCCACCCCTCTTAATCCTTTTTCCCCACCTATGTTAATGCTTCTTCCCTCATGTTCCCTTTTCTTCTATGGCCCTCGAGCGTCGCCATGCCTTGCATCTAGCATCATGCCTTGAATTTAGTTAATAGTACTTCCAACAATTTTCATTGTAGCATGTTTAGTGCTTAATGACACACCTTAGAAGATTGTAATACACCTCGAGAAAGTTATACCTTGAACTATAATGTATTTATTTAGTGAGTGACATAAGCATCTTAGCTTTTGAGTTTCGTAATTCATGCAATATATTTTTATTTGTCTCATATGTCAATAGGTACCCCTAGATTGAATTTGGGGGCAATTAACTAATTAGTTTGTGAGGGGAGTGGGATAAAGGGGGGAGGGGCTAGGGCTTGAATTACCTACCATAAAGGTACCCCCATATTGAATTTGGGGGCAATTAATTATGGAGGGAGTGGGATAAGGGGGGTGGGCTCAAATTACCTACCCTAATAGATAATTACCCCCAGTTGAATTTGGGGGCAATTAATTAATCAGCTTGTGGGGGGAGTGGGATAAAAGGGGGAGGTCTTGAATTATCTACCATAATGGCACAAGAGATAGATTTTGCCCACTCACAATTAGTTATGTATTTTGTGGAGAAATACACTGAATAGTTGCCAAAGTTGTGGAATTTAGTTGATGTGATAAGACTTTTTTCATCACACCTTAACAATATTGCAAACCCTTACCTTATGACATTAGAAGCAACTTTAAATGTCAAATTTTGAATTCTTTGCAATATCCAAAAGGTGAGGGCACCCATAGGAGGTTTATCACTTCGGGTACATGATGTACTACTATATTTGGAACGTATTCTAAATGACATCATTCAACTATCTTTGGAGTCAAGGTATGTCACTAAAGATGACATTATTCAATACCTACTTGAGTGGAGAAACCTAGATTCATTGAAGACTTGCAAATGACTTCCTTTTTTATCTAAAACCATAACAAGTAATATCCATTCTTAAGCCTTGCAAAATCCCTATTCTAAATGACATCATTCAACTATCTTTGGAGTTAAGGTAAGTCACTACAGATGACATTATTCAATACCTACTTGAGTAGAGAAACCTAGATTCATTGAAGACCTGCAAACAACTTCCTTTTTTATCCAAAACCCTAACGAGTAATATCTATTTTCAAGCCTTGCAAAATCCCTAGGGTAATGGGTAAGACTTTATTGGATGCGTGGCTACAGTCAGCTCTGCAAGAAGTTAATGGCTCCAGTCAACTTTGCCAACTTTGATTCTTGAACATCTTGGCCAATGGTTCCAACGATAGCTGCAACAGATTTTCTAGTGGTGCCCCTAATAGCCCTGCAATTAGGTACTCCAAGCTTCCCAAGTTTGATGTTGAGTAGTGGTCTGCGATCTAAATTTATGTGTGAAGGTTCACAGTAAAAAAGAATTGTCATGAAAGTGAGGCAAAGGATGAGTCTATCACAAGCAAGAGGGATGAGCATGAGCTTGTCTCATATGTCATTTTAACCTTTGAAGATGCCCTCTCTCTCTCTCTCTCTCCCCTATTCCAACCCATTAATTAATTAGTTTTGGTGCATGGAGGTTTAATTAAGCTATGTTTATCTATTGCTCAATTTATTTATGATTTAATTAAGCTATGTTTCTCTATGGCTTGATTTACTTATGGATTAATTAACCTATGTTTCTCCATGGATTTATTTTTTTGCATAGACTATGTCCAAGGGGGGCTTCCCCAATTGTTCAAGAAAGATTTGAACCCAAAACCTTCTTTTCCCATGCGTGAGCCCTACCACTAAGCTATAGAGTAATATTATATGCCCATTTCCTTATAATGGTATTATAAATGCTCCCTCATCTCCCTCCCCCTTTGAGATGTCCTTTCCTCTTTAATGTGTGGTCCCTCCACCCTCCCCAATCTCACTTCCCTCCTTCTTTACTGCCCCTATCCTACATTATTCCTTAATTTATCCCTCCCCCCTTTATACCTTAATTTAATCATGGACTTGCCCTCTTCCTTTTCACGCCTCTTCCTTTCTCCACAACTAATCAATAGGAATTTCCCATTTTTCATATGAAGGGGCACCTATTCTCTCTCTCTCTCTCTCTCTCTCTCTCTCTCTCTCTCTCTCTCTCTCATAATAGAGACATGTTGCCAAAATTATGGTATAGATGACCACATGGATGCCATGTGATATCCAAGCTTTCCCTCCCTAATTCCCTTCAAACCACTATGGTAGTTCGAATTACCCTTATCCAAGGGATAGCCATGTCATGCTCTACCAAATGGCTTGACCCTAATGAAGAAACTTGCCACAAGAGTATCCCTATATAGGACCTATGTGTGCTTGCATACCAAATTTTGCATCAAGTATTAAAGCATTTGTTGTTGTTAACCACATGTGCCACAAATTTGTCCGTTCAAAAAAGCTTAAAGAAGATTGAACATTCTAGGTTATCCAACCCAGTGGAATCTTGCCAAAGCCCAAGCTTTAATAGTTGTGGGCCGATGGGTCAACAAGGTCCATATGCAAGAGATGAAGTCCCACACATTCTTTGTCACTAGACATGAAATGAAGAGATGTAAAGAAGTTTCCAAACATGTGGTACAAAAGACACAATTATCAAAAGTAATCCACCAACTTCGCAAGTGGTCTCCAATGGAGAGGCCTCTCACTAAGGTGTGCCTGAAAAATATCTTCCCTAGCCCAACCCCACAAAAGTATATAAGCCTTTTAAGTAAGCCAGCACTTTTCCTTTATAATCATATGGTACACTTGGTTTGTGTTATAATAGGATATGTCTTGTCAAAATTCCCAATCTAACCAAGGTTGCTAGTCCCCCATCCAAGGAATGGCACCAATCAATGTGAGGGTAGACCTTACCTTTTCCCCATGGCCACAAGTAACTCAAATTGCCAAACTTTTTAAAATGACAATAAGCCACCTCTACAGGGCAACAAAGTATCTCATATTCTAACCACCAATCTGAACCGAGCCATGCAATTGGATTTGCATCGCTACACCACTCCAAAAGTAAAAAAGTTCCCAACACTTTGCCTGCCATAGAATTCAACTGCAACCTTTGATCAAAGGGCTTCCATTTAGTATGTGCCACCTCCTTCCATGAAATCATCAAATGAGAAAGGAGAGATGAAGCTTCCACATGAACGTCTTGTGAACCATCCACTACATCCCACGAGTACCATCAATCTTGATTTTTCTATGCACAAGTCCCCGTCCTCCTCAATGAGTGCTTTAGCCATTGCCATCCATGGCTCCTAAGAACTACACATATTTTGTAGTAAATCCCATCACCTAGTGACCGTATGTAAGTGAACATCTAAGAGGGCCACCCCATCATTCCTCTTTGTAGTGATAACATGTTCCCAAGAAATCCATGTCTGCCCTTGCTTATTGCCTTATTTTTTCCATAGCATAAATATAATGGGTGCTATATTTGATGCAAATCTTTGGTGGTCCATGATATTAAAGGCAAAAAAAAAGAGAATCAGCAAAGCTTGAGAACCTACGTCAACTCCAATCTAATACATGTGATACAATCCCTTTATATGACCTACTCAGTCCAACACAACCCCAAAAAATTGATGTTGGTTCTACTTATCAGAGCATATATTTTTTTTCCTAGAGAAAAGAACTTCTATTGATGCTGACAGTTAGCAAGACACTCCTGCTGTGCCAAAGATCCCAGCTCACTACCTAGGGATTCTCTATAATAGGAGCTAACAACTAGGGTGGGGGACTATACAACCATCTAATCCCTCTCGGGGTGATGTTGTAGAAAACACTTATAGGCCAAGCCTTGCAGAAATGCACCCGTCGTGCGATGGTAGCTTGAGAACTTAGAGAGCCTCACTCCCAAATGGCTACCAAGGTGGCCGACAGTGGAACATGGTGCTGGCCCATAACCTACCAAAGTCCCAATCGTGCATCTATGGCAGCTGCCATCCAATTGCATCTGCTCCAACTAAGGGCGAATAGGAAGACCTCCGTGCACTATCATCCAAAAAAAGTAGGATATCTTCCGTGGTTGGAGACTGGACCAGAAGCATGTCTAGAACCTAGATCTCACCTCTCGAGGTACCTACTGTGCTACCCAATGCCTCTCTCTCGATGGAGTCCATGCTACCACCTCCAACTACATACGGCATCCTATGTGTGTAGTATAAGAGAAGAAGGGCACCTCCTCCACTCTCTCTGAGTGGCCTACTTTGGATGGCCAGAACCACTTGCCTAGGTCCCATTGTACCTCACTCAGGGGACCACCCTCCCATAACCATAAGAGCCAACAAATTGCATCCAGATCTGGATGCAAGAGGGGTCAATCAACCACTCCTTACCCAAATGGCCCACACTCTAATCCTCTTTAACTGATCCAAGGCTCCATCCATCTCCGGATCTCCATCTGTCAGAGATTGCAAGAGTCCACCTGGACCCACACTATAGAATGGGGCTCAGCTGAGAATGGGAGGGAAGGGGCATAGCTAAATCTGAAGAGGTACCCCTATCCCTGAGAACTGGTCCAACCACTATGCTGGTGTAAAACTCTAAAGGCCCGCCCACTAAGACTTTGGGATAGCTGCCTCAATCTCTGCCATCCTCCGTGCCCCGAAGATGTGAGAGGGTCTCTAATCGTACCTATGTGCTAGCTTGGAGTCTCGCCCACATCCTAAAAGATCGAGCTGGGCTATTGTCCCATTGTGGCCAACCAATGTGTAACCTCTGTTCTAGCATGCGACCATCTTGACCCTAGACCTCTGGGTGCCAGATCAGAGGTTGTCATGCAAAATCCTCCAAAAACTGAGGACTAGCTCAGATAAGACCCCCTGCTAATTGTTTTGCCAAACTCTGAAGAGACTCTGCACCAAGGGAGAGCCCTTCCCTGTAAGGCCTCTGAGAAGAGCCATCTGTGTGACTGCTACCACTGACCACCCATGCGGGGGGTGTTTCGAAGGAGACCGTGCTACAAAAGAAGCTTCCAAGGCTCTATACCTAGAGTGAGGCCCCTCACTACCAACTTGCCCAATAAGGCTCTGCTCTGCTCTGCATCTCCAAATCAATGATGCCCAATCCTCCCTGGGCCTAGGGCAGGATCACTGCTGTCTGCCAAGCTATGCTAGCTTGGGTGTTACATGTGCCATTCGATCCTACCCAGAGGAAATTGTGCACCAAGTGCCTCAATTGTCCCATGAATCCCCTATGAAAACACCAGCACGAGTGCAAAATTGGGTTAAGCATTTACTATTGGCATCATTTTTTCATTTTCGCACTTATCATATAGATCCACTTTTATTCACTTATTATTAGTGGGTGGGGAGTATGTTCCACATGGTGGGCTTACTCCCCACCATGTGGTCTTACCCTCTAGGTTGGGGGTGGGCCACACACACACACACACACATTCACTATGAATTAATCTAAAATATACCCCCCATGAAATTTTACACTCTTTTTAACCATCCCACACACCAAGCACACTAATCCTTACATACCTCCACTAATCCATTCTCAACCCATGCACTCATTCACTCCTTACTCTACTTGACTTAAACTTTTTGTTTTAAAATAAATTATCTAAGAATCCATACGGTTGTCTATATTCCTAGGTAAAGCAATAACAAGAAGGAAAAAATAGGCATTATTTGTCTACCCAAATGTAACTATGATGTTCTAACACCTAGTTTGTTTGGATGGTGGTAGGCAAGTTGACCTTGACCTCGGAACCTAGACTGCCTGAGGATTCAACATCTTTTTTCAATATTGTGTTTGTCAAACTCAATATTATCACAAATTCTTAATTTTGGTGGAAATTTTTTGCAAACTCTAGTGGTTGCATTTTTTAACTTAGATGTCTCAAACATTTCACTTCCTTATATGTTCCCCTTTTTTTAAACTTTTGTTCCAATTGATGGAATTAGTTGTGTGTCTCGATTATTGATGGGACTTTTTAATCTACACACACACACACGCACGCATGCATGTACGCATGTGCGCGCATGCACACACATCGTATTCTCTACCTTTGTCTCTCTATGTTGCTCTTTCTCATTATTTCTCTACCTTTTCTTTTTTTCTTCTTGAATTTTTGACTACCTTATCTCTTTCTCTTTGTATCTCCCACATATCTAAAGTCTCATACCTTAATTGAATTAGTGGATATTTATTTTGATCACAATTATCCAAGTCAAATAAATCTGCTAATACATGTCTCAGTGCCCTTATAGATGTAAGAATCCAAAATGCTGCCAAACCAATCCATAGTCAGGCTAAATACTTAGTGTAAGTGCATTGGTTCTTTTATCTTTTGAATATACCCCCCCCCTCTCTCTCTCTCTCTCTCTTCCTAAATTCTATTACATCTTTGCCTAGATATACAATTCAAAGCTAGAACTTGTGAATTTCAGACTCATTATATACCAAAATCAAAACATTATCATTGCATAACATATGGATTGACAATTAACAAAATAATGATCTATCCTTTTATTCATAAATAATAGATATAATTTTGACGAGATGTGTGTTAATGCCTCCAGAATGGACCCAATACAATTTATGACAATGGACTGAAAATGCAAATTTTCATCTCGTTTGAATAAAGATACTTTTCCTCTAATCAAGCCTTCACTATCTCTAGACTATATGGGAGTATACAATGCTTACAAAGGATCATCAACTCCTCCCTATGTTTGACTTGCACATAGAATGGTGCATGTTTGTTGCTTTATCAAAATGCATATTAAAAAAAGTACATTTTTCTCAAACTTACCTTGTGGCTACCAAGTTTTAGATAATAGTATTTAGGGGGGGGTATTGCCACCACATCCACTTTTTGTCATATGGATCATTGGACCTCCATTGGTGGGGACCCTCTTCCACTTCTATGACAATGAGGTCTATACACCCATAACAAGAAATAATCATGTCTCCAATGGAGTATCTCTCCCATCTCGCAAGCCATCATCCAAACTTCCCATGAAGTGTCTCTTGATTGCCACTTTGATTAAACACATGCAAAAATTTTGTCTCCCCATGTAATACCTACTCTCATGCAAATCTATTAAAACTTATCATTGTAATCATTGTTGTAATTTACACATGATCAATAAATTGGAATAGAATCTCACAAAAATATTATACCTAAAATATTTACTTGACATAATATAAAAAATTTTGCATTATTGCAAAAGACAATAGTGTGGACAAGGTGCAAGATAGTTGCAATTGGCAAGGGCCCTTCCCTATGCTGATGTTGTGTTAAAGCTTTGGCAGCGCCCACTTGTTCGCTGCACAAGCATGTATTTGTGTGTGACCTTGCTCGCTTCACTCTCTTTCACGTTGAATTTCTGGCACTCGACCTTTCCCTTCCACTTCCTTCTCTTTCCGCGGGTTAATATACTAATTCTGATAAAAAGAAAGCCTGGATTCTTGAAGAGACTTTGTACCAAGCACATGCCATTTCCCGCTGCTTTGCATGGCTCTGTCGCCTAATAGAATTACACTGAAGCCTTTGATAAGTGCCACCTCTGGGACAACGCTCATGCTCTTCCCTTATATTATTATTATTACTCCACCATGAAGCCAATTGATATTCCAAAGACATAGCCCATCTTAACTATATACTTTTTGAAGCTATGTCGAAAGAGTTTTTCAGTTATGTGGGTGTGCGCCTATCAATTACATGAGGGTTATTATTAGGGAATGCAAACCTGGATAGCAGGGGAAATTGGGCAATGGTGAGGAGTCAAGTGTTATGGTTCATATGGATGAAAAGGAATGAAATGGTTTATAATAAGGTTTTTCTTGATGATGTGCTTTTGACCTCACATTGGGGAATGTCTATTGTAGCGGGAGAAATTTATAAAGGATTGTGATGGATGTATCGATAACATTACTGAGAATCGTAAGATGGACATGGCCTAGGCTTTGTGCTCACCTTTTGGTCACAAAGGATATTTGGAATCTATACATGAAACTTTCTAGAAGTAGAAAAGGCAATAGGGGAAATTGGGCAGTGGTGAGGAGTCAAGTGTTATGGTTCATATGGATGCAAAGGAATGAAATGGTTTATATAATCAGGTTTTTCTTGATCATGTCCTTTTGACCTCACATTGAAGAATTTCTATAGTAGCAGGAGAAATTTATAAAGGATTGTGATGGATGTATCGATAACAATACTGAGAATTTTAAGATGGACGTGGCCTAGGCTTGTGCTCACCTTTTGGTCACAAAGGATATTTGGAATCTATTTTTGCTAAGATACATGAAACTTCTAGAAGTAGAAAAGGCATTTGGATTCTATCTTTAAAGATCTACCCAGGGAAGAATCAATTAGTGCCTTATTTTTAGTTGACATATCATGTGATTTTCCAATGATATTTTATTGGTTACTCATTCTATTTTGATTTTTTACCCATGGGAGATTTGCCTACAAAGCCTTTACAATCACCATCTTGATAGTTTTATAAGAAATCAATAAATGTACCCTCTTTTCTCCCTTTTCTTTAAAAAATTCCTTTGCATTAGATGTTCTTACTATCCACCCTTCATCAAACAACTTAGCAAACCCCAAGTGGATGTTATTCTTGTTCTTTATTGCTTACAAGTGGTAACAAAATCTACAAAGCACGGGAATGGTATGAACAAACTCAACCAAGCATTTCTCCCTTAAAGCTTGGTTTCATGGTAGGTCACACATCATTAAACATTAAAGTTCTATATGCTTGTCTCATCTCTATACTGGGAAGTGGTCATTCATGACTATCAAAGGAGAACAATGGATTTTTTTGTAATGTTCCATGATTTCCATCATTATAGGAAGAATGAACATCAAGTAATTAAAACACTTCCCTTTCTCTTCAGTTCTAATGGAGTGCTACCTCCATACTAAAGCCTCCATATATCAACATTGAGTACATGCAATAGGCTAGTTAGTCACGTTGCAAGCTCCCATGCTAAAAACTTTGAAGGATATAGATATATGATTGCTAGCAACAACAAAAAAATCATAGATACATTTGACCAATTACCATCTTAAAATGTACAATTGGGTCTCCAATAAGGAAGGGATTTATTAGGATGAACATCAATATCCTTGTGTGTGAAGACGTGCTAAACATAGACCCTTGATGCTATTTACCTCCATAATTCATCTCAAAGTCTACAATTCTCTCCTTTTGATGTTTAGAGAGGCCCTCAATATCATTTTTCTTAAATTTATTGCAACCTCGATCAGTGGTTGCATTGTGACCCATGAATACTTTTTGTATATTTGGGGATCCATTCTTCATTGTCATTTCTCATATTGCTCAGGGTGACAGATCAACTAATAATTAATGCTAGGACTTTACAATTATTAGAAACATAATATCAATTATTAGACATGTAATATCTAATAATTGATGCTAGGACTTTATAACATCCCTTTTTTTAAAACAAGGGTCTAAAAATAGTCAAAGAAAAACTATTTTTCTCCTTCGGAGGCCTGTTTCTTCTTTACATAAGATATTACAACTAGAGTAATAAAACTAGAAAGATTAACTAAGGGGCCGTTATTTATAAGACAAAGAACAAAATAGAAACAATTTATTTAACTAATTATTTAAAGTTTGGTGTAAATAATTTAAATCCATATCTCCTAATAAAGATAGAGATTGAAAAGGAGATATCGCACATGGGAGCAAGCCCCATATTGCACGTGGGAGCAAGCATGTATTAAAAATACCCATAGTCTTGCTTTTTTTTACATTTTGTCATGTAACTTATTAGCCCCCTCTTGCAGGTATGCATTTTTCAATCCTAAAATTTAGACACCCCTCCATATGTTTACATGTGTATATAACACTAATTTACTATTTTATAAATCCCCTCGTGCATATTGATGGCATGTAGGTGCACCTATTAAAACACTACCCATTTGTGCAATGTGCTATGTCATATTCTTGCATTGTTTTACATTTTCTCATTGTTAGCCCCGTCTTGCAAGTATACATTTTTCAATCCTAAAATTTAGACACCCCTCCATATGTTTACACATGTATATAACACTAATTTACCATTTTATAAATCCCCTCATGCATATTGATGGCATATAGGTGCACCTATTAAAAACTACCCATTTGTGCACTAATGTGCTATGTCATATGTTTATGAGTCACCCCCTAGGAGGGCAAGCAACCTACTCATCAAGAAGAGCTAGTAAAGTAACAAAATTAAGGCTGAAAGTGTTACCTAAAATGTATGATGGACTTCGAGAGAAAAGGGGGGCCACTCCACTCCCTGATGAAAGCTGTCCTCTTGGCAGAAGCTACCCAAGAAGACACCTACATGATCACACATCCAAATCCTCTTGCATCTTGATCTCCAAAATTGCCATGCTAAAATGCTCACCAACCTTCCCAAAAAAGTATCCCAGCGAGGCATGTGCAGGTCTCTAAGGAGAGTGGGAAACATCATCTAGAGTGACAACTCAACTAAATGTCATTGAAATGAGAGAGACCAAGAAGATTCATGCCTCTCATAAAAGACCTGAGGTCCCAAAAAGGAGGGCCAAGCCACTGAGCCCAAGGTCATGAAGGTGGAAGGAGAAAAAGTACTTAAAGGTTGAGAAATCCCCTTTGGATAAACCTCTCTTGTCTTTAATCCCATAAACAAAGCTAAATGGACCCCTCTATGAAGAGAAATCCAAAAGAAAATATTGATTTTTATATTCCAGAGTGATTTCAAGAGTCTTCTCCAAAAAGGTTTTTACAAGACTGTAGAAATTTGAAAATTCTTTCAATAAGTAGCTTTGGTGGGTTTCCAGCCCCTAAGATTGAGCTGAAATATTTTGGCATTGCTAAAAGAAGGGGAGGCTCTTCTCATGGTTCCCCACATTACACCCCTTTGAATCCATGTAAAACTAAAATCAGCCCCAAGGTGGAATGTCCTTATCACTAATCCAGAAGCAAGGATTTATTCCAATAGGTATGTTCACCTACTACATAACAAAATAAATCTTAGGCTTTCCTAAAAGATGTGGGAGTATGGAGGGTGGCATCCAAAAAAATAATCGTGTCATCAACAAGCTCACTATCCAAGATCTCCTCATCCCACCTCAAGGGACAAATCTCAAAAAGATGCTCATTGCTTTAGCCATGAATAAGTATAAGAAAGGGGCAAGAGGGCATCCCTATTGGCGGGCTAATCTTGAAATTTGAATTCTCTCTCTCATGTCCCTTCCAATAAGCACCTAGATGTTTGTACCTCTCTTATCGAAGCATCAAAAAGCCAAATTCTAGAAGGGTACCCTCGAAGAAACCCAATGGTACCCTTGAAGAAACCCAATTTAGTATGTCATAAGATTTCTCAAAGTCCAAGAGTAGAATGTCTAACCCCTCGACACTGTGCATAGCCCATTCTCAAGCCTCTCAAAAGGAAAAAATAGTTGAAAATATGCTTTGGCCATGCACAAATCCCATCTGTGTATCATGAATAGATAAAAAAGAATGGAATGCAAACACAAATGGATAGATTTTGCCAAAACCTCAGATACAATGCTTAAAAGAGTGTTTGGCTCCATTGGAAATTTGAATTCTTGCATCCCCCCTTTGGAATAAGATGAACGATACCCTTTATAAGTGTTCCAAATGCCCTATAGGCCTAAGGTAGCATGGTCCCTAACCATATCGTAAAATTCATAAAAAGATGGTGCCAACCCATCTGAGCCTAGGCGGTTCCCCTTATGAAGGCAATAGGGTAGCTCTAAATGCAAGATTGGTGAAAAGTGGATCAAGTAAGACTCTCATATTTCACCAATTCTAGAATATCCTACCAAACCCTAAGTCTAGCATCATCTTCGAAAGGCATGTCAGAATCTACAAAAATAAGGGAGGTCTAAAAATCAGTAGCAATATTTAAGCATCAAGATTTGACTATACAATCCCATGATATTGAATTAATAAGCCGAGAAACACTTTCTCTACCATATCTCATGACAATATTAGAGAAGAAGCGTTTTTTGGCTCTTCGTACCATCAAAGTTCAAAATGGACCTTGTGCTTGAAAGGCATACTTTGCTTTCTTATCCAAAAGAACCTGCTAATGCACCCTTGCTACCAATAAGGTGCTCTTAAAACCAAACTTTTGAAGGCTATTTTGCTATTCCCTCTATAGGGATGCTAACTATTGACAAAGTCCAACCTATGGTCTAAACATCTCACATCTCCTAGTACTAATGATAGAATGATAGAGATCACTACTACCAAAGAGGGTTGCTGCCACAAGTGAAAGAGAAGGCAATCTGCCTTAGATATGAAAGACCCAAATCTACAACATTGCGTCTGTGAGGCTTTCCTCTACATACAAGACGTCCAGAATCTTAATATTAATAGAGCAAGCTCTCAAGAAAGGCTCAAAATCCATCAAAATCATTGAAAAGTAATCCAAGGTGGAAACCCTTCTTGAAATGCATATAAAGCTACCTCTATCTAATGCATGGTCATCAATATAAATTTGTCAAACTGCACATGGGTGGACATCTACCATCTCTTATTCCACCATAAGATTAGAAGCGAATGAGGTAGAGTGTGAAAGGCATCATAAGTCCAAGAATCTCTGCCACCATTATCGAACTCAAAAAGAAAACCATCCTAACCTGCTCTCTCAAGAGAGTGAATACCACCTTGCCTCTCCCCTTTTGTTTTTTAAGGCAACTCTAGAATGTTGAATTCACCTCCAATATTCCACTGGATCTACAATTGGGGCCCAAGAAAGAAGTTCCCTTCAAAAAAGGACAGATTCTATTATTGGGAGCATACAGGTTGAGAAGACCAACCTTACACCCCCCAATAAGAAGTAACATCCCCTATTCTCTAGAGGGTCTAATGATACCATGTCCAACCACAAGGAGGACATAAGAATTCGAGATTGAAATTCATGTTCGTCCCCTAGTACCCTAGGCAAGAGACCAAAATGTGTGACAAAAAAGAACTTTACTTAACTTTGCACAACCTTTAACATCCAACTTGTGTTCATGCATAATGAGACTGTCAATAAGATCCCTGGCCGATAGCACCTAAATGAAGCTCATTATGAATTAGATTCTTGCAACCCAAAGATGAGGAACACCACCAAGGCCTTGAATGTTCCACAACAATCCTCATTCGTGGGAGAAAGTAGATTGGAAAATTACCTAACCTAGTGGCAAAAACTAGAGAATCATAGCCGTCCTCAATCAGTAAGAGGTGCCTATAGCATTCAAGTGGAAAGGGGATGCTCCCAAAGAGAAGGAAGGCCAAGATCCAGAGACAAAACTAAAGGAACACCATTATTGGATGCAACCAAATCAGGGTCACTATCACCATCATTGGCCACAACCAAATCAAGGTTAGGAATTAAGAGAAGGTGCCTCTTGATCTGTAGATGGTGGAGGAATGCCGACTCTAACCACAACCCAATGAGGGACAGTAGGAGCGAGATTGCAACAAGCCCAAGGAGCATTCTATGAGATGGCTCTACATCAGAAGACTTCTTGGGCCTTTCCTCTTCTTTGGGAAAAGGTATTGTAAATCCATCATTGATCCTGCCTACTCATGATCTTTACTCTCCACCAAAAAAGAGAGCCATCTGGACACTAGACCATAATGTGGTCATTGTGACTGACCTGACTCTAGGAGCCCCATGAGAACTGACCGCCTTCATAATTGTGATGGAAAAGGGTAAGCCAGAGAGGGGGGATCTTTGTGACCAGCCCAACATAAGCTCCAATCTTTGTAAGGATTTGATGATGCACTTGAGGCAAACTAGTGAGCTTGATGAAGAGTGAATTGGACCTTATGTCCTCCTCCACAGGGTTGCAACATAAAGAGAGAGATGTTCTCTCTCGAACCAAGTACCAAGGGGTTAGGCTTTAGCCTTGAGCACTACACTTATAGTTCTAGGAGAATCAAAAAACACTAAAAGAGACCTCATCCCAATAATCAAACATAAAAAAAGTGCAAGGTGAGGTCTATAGATTAGGTAGCAAGCATCTAGCCCCTAGCCTTTGTCCCAAAAGGGAGGGATCAATGGATGCATGCAAGACGGTGGTGGAGTTCTCAAACTCCACATCCGTTTGAAGATGCAGCAACTCATCTTTTGAGAATATGCATGTTCTTGAGATTAGAGAAAGTGGATGAGGATTGGGTGAATGGGTCTCGAATGGGTAGCCATTTGCCAATTGAGGATGGAAGGTTGATTCAAAAAAATTGAAGATATCTTACTCAATTGAGAAAAGAGAATAGGATTATAGAGGGGCTAGAGGGTAGGCAGATGGGAAGGGAGGGGATGAGAGGAGAGAGAGGATGGAAGGGAGGGGAGAAGGAAAGAGATGGACTGAGGGGAGAGATACAAGAGAAAGTCCAGGGGGGGCAAGGGTAATAGGGGGGAAAGGGGGGCATGGACAATGGGGGACGAAGGGAGAGGCAGGGGGCCTAGGGCAGCAGGGAAGGAAGAGGGGTAGGGGGGAAGAAGCAGTGAGCAAGAAAGGGAGGCAATGAGGGGCAATAGGCAAGGAAGGGGAGGAGCAACAAGAAAGGGGGAAGGAGCAAGCAAGAGGAAGGGGGAGGAGGAAGGCAGGGCTAGTAGGGAGGTAGGGCGAGGGACATCAGCAAGGAGGGGGCAACAAGGAGGGAGTTGTCGGTCCAAGCTCATAAACTCGTTATTTATAGCCACTAAAAAGATTAAAAATAATCATTGGCTACACTCCCAATGCACATACCAAGCTAATAGAACTTGAAACTTTATTCTAACAAACATACATAAAAGAATAAACCAAAATCCAAAGAATTAATATACTAGAATATCTAAAGCTCTTTTCAGTTTTGTCCATGCATAATACCTTAATCTATAGAATAGACAAAGATTTTAAAAAAAAAGCAAAGTTCAAATAAAACAAGGTCATACCTCCTTGTAGTACTAGCTGTGTGTGCCTTTCAAGGATGAAAACAATAAGCCACCATTGAATCACGCTTTTCTTGCATCTACGAAGGTAGAGAGGAATTGTAACCCTAATCTTTAAGGAGTGACAAAACTAGAATGGATGAAGATAGTAGCTTGGGAGAGAAGTGAATGGATACGCACATAATGGGTATAAGCTTTCGTTCAAAGACATTATGAGAAAAGAGAGAAATATGTAGAATAAGAAAGGAAAATCATGGTCGAGAGAGGCTTTGAGTGAATGGGGATACAATTGGAGGTGAGCTTAGATTTGGAAGAGCTGGACGATGAAAACATGTGAATATGGAGGGAAACTCAGCGAGACTTCATTGGATTCAAAGTTCTGAACCAAAAGGTTCAACCCAAAGAAAAATGTGTGCATGGTTCTGGCTTGTGGGTGAGAAAAATGAGAAAGACTCACAAGGCCAGCTTAGGTCTATCAAAGGAAGTTTTTATCATGAAGGGCCAACTAGACTTTTGTTGTTTTTTTGTAAATAAACTGGCATAGTTTCTCCTAGAGTTGGCAAGCCTCTGTGAGGAGTTATAACCCTAATCTCTAAGGAGTGACAAATCGAGAATGGATGTCGAATACAGAAGAGAATGGATACACACGTAACGGGTATAAGCTTTCATTCAAAGGAAGTATAAGAGGAGAGAGAAACATGAAGAATGAGAAAGGAAATCATGGTCAGAAAGGATTTAGCTGATTTTGAATGGGGCTACAATGGGAGGTGAGAGCTCACATTTGGAAGAGGTGGAAGATGAAAACATGTGAATATGGAGAGAAACGCAATAAGACTTCATTGGATTCACAGTTTTTGGTTCAACCCAAAGAAAAATATGAGATTTTTATTGTGAAGGGCAGCCAATGAGAGTTATGTAGTATTTTTGTAAATAAAGATAATTTCTCCTAGAGTTAGCAAGCCCCTATTACAAAGGTGTCCATATCATGTTGAAGGAATCCATGATAGTTATCTTATCCAAACTCTATAGGGATGCCTTTTGAGTCCTCTATGTGTGTGTGTGTGTGTGCATGCACGCGCATATACATACATACATACATACATATGTATGTATGTATAGATCTCTCTCTCTCTCTCTCTCTCTCTCTCTCTCTCTCTCTATGTGTGTGTGTGTGTGTGTGTGTGTTTAGATTTAATAATACCATCAAAAAATGAACCATACAATTAACTCAATCATTTAGATAATCATACCAAGCTGCATATGAGAAATGAATAATTTTTTATAAGAAAACTAACTTGAAGTAACTTTTGATATCATAGCAATCCAAAATTTTGTAAGAAAAGCAAGAGTATTGGCAATATAATTTTTCATTATATTGAGTTTGCAAACTTAAGCAAAGAATCAATACAAAAGTGTCGAGTCCATCAGGTAGTCCAGGCTCCGAGGTCAGGGTCCACTTACCTACCACCGTCCAAATAATAGTTTTGTGACGGAAGACAGGTAATTCCTATAAACCCAAGCTTGTTATTACTTATACCACAAAGCAAGACACCTATCAAGATTCTAAAATGACAAAATATGGAGCATCAAAAATTAAATTTAACAAGGGGGATCCCGCATCCATAAATTAATTAGATTCTATTCTTTAAACAAGATACCAAGGGATGGTCCACCTCTTTGTGTGGCAAAAAAAATAAAAACAAAAAAATTCAAGGGGAGTAGTCCACACCCTTGTGAAAAACATAATTGTCTCTTACTTTATTATTAAAACCAATTAAAATAATGAAGAAGATGATCATGGGAGGTAATCCACACCCATGATCTGTAATTAATGGTCAAAAAAGCTAAAAAATTGAACCAAAACATAAAAAATAACTTGCAAGTAGGAAACATAAACAAGGAACTACTAAGGGAACAAGAAAAGTGTTTAAGATATAAAATGATTAATTTACATAATTAATTAATTAATTGGTAACAATGCTAACATACTAAGCAAATTGCACAAAATTAAATAAAGCATTTAAAAAAAGGACCCAATATAAGCACTTGAAATGAATTTAGAAAGGAAATTAACTAAATTAAAGAAAGAATAAAAAAGAACAATAGCGCAAACTACCAGGAAAGTAAACCTAAAATGAGTTGTAGTCCATGATGTCAAGGTAAGAAATGCTATAAAAATCCTTTTTTTTTTTGGAGTAAAAAAAGCCAAGGGGTAAAGTCCAAGGCCACCCCTAGCTATCCCCACATTTTAAAAAGTTGCTATAATGATGAGGTAAATAAATGGTTAACTATGAGACTATTAAAAACCAAACTCTTAACTAAGGCAATTGATTTTATAAAGAAACCAATGATATTTTAGAGGAAAAGAAGGATATTAATAATAAATAAAAATCCATTATATAAGTAGTAATTAATGTTTCATAAATATATAGAAAAGCAAAAGACTATATACGTAAATCAAGGTTTATATAAATAGAATCAATTGGTAGGACAAAGGGATATGTATATATATATATTATATATATATGCATGCGTAGATATACATATAACTAGGTTAAAGGAGTAAAACAAAGAATATATATAATTTTTCTTTTTTTTAAAGAGTAGAGGTGACTAGAGTTTTGTAAATCACGGGTTAAGGTTAAATATATATATAGATAGGGGAAATATATATATAGATAGGGAACATAAATATATAAATATATATATAAAGATAGGGGAAATATATTAAGGAAAAAATGTCTCTAGGGCCAGAGAAAGATTGAGCAACGAAGAGCATGATAAAAAAATAAAGTGCAGGGTCGCCTAGAGAGAAAAAGACTGCAAGGCGTCACCCGGTCAAGCCAAGAGAGCCGACAAGAGCCTCCCGATACAAAGAAGGGTTAGCAAGCAAGAAGGAGAAGAGAACCAGCGTCAGTGTAAATGCCGTCAAGCGGGAGCGAAAGGCAGCAAAAGCCATAAGAAAACTATGTGAAGAAACTAAGAGGAGGAGAAAGAGGTCATGATCAAGAGTGCGAGTCACACAGCGTGACTGTGTGATAAGTCGACCGATCATAAGGTACTTGTCATATGAGAAGACGGAAGATCTTGAAGGTGGCACAAAGAGTCAACGGAACTGTGAGGGATCTGGGAGACACACGAAAGCATGAAGTGTAGCTGGCTGAGGAGCAGAGAGTTGCTTCGCAGTTACAGAGTAAATAATGGTCCGCAAGGTATTGAGAGCCCAAGAAAACGTGTAGCTAAGGCCATTGTCAAATAATGGAGCTAGACAAACCGTATGAATCAGTAACGTACGCCGTAAACTAACATGCAAGGGGATAGCAAAGCTTGAGCTATACGCCAACTATTTGAGAAGGAACGGCAGAGATAAAGAGTGGCAGAAAGATAGTGATGAGAAAACGTCTTGCAAGCTTAAGGAGGCCATGGCTACGGTAGAGGAAGGGGATAGTGCGCGAGATAGCATATACTGAGAGAAGGTAAGACAAACAAGCAATGAGATGAGAACAGACGCGTAAGAGTCGGTAGAGGAGAGACCTGAAAGTTGTCTAAGAGAAGAGACGCAAAGGGTGTGACAACAGAGAAGCAGCCAAGTCGCGGAGGTCGCAGGATAAAGAAGGGCCGCCGCACAGCATAGATTATATAAGAGAGAGAGAGATAAAAACAAGAGGTGTTGGGTGGCGTGTTGTGGGTTGACGGTACGTAGTGGCATTGCATGTGAAGTTTAGAGCATCTGCGCTAGCTGGGGTTAGTTGTGTAGAGGAATAGTAAAGTTAGGGAGAAGCTCGGCAAAACGTTACAAGCCGTAGGGGCTAAGTTAGGGAAGGGATTAAGGTGGTGGGTTAGGGGCTTAGGTTGGAAAGGTGTGGGCTTGGTTTTCATAAATATAAATATAACTAGAAGGGAAGGGGTTTGCATATATATATATATATATATATATATATATAAACCAGGTTACCAATAAAATTAATACTAGTTTATAGCGTTAAAAAAGTGTACGAGGGGTGGGAATGATATTAACGAAAAAGAGGGGGAAATGGTTCGTTAAAAGTTAAAAGAAATTTAAAAATAAATAAATTATAATAAAAATAAAAAAATGGGGGTTTTAGTTAACTAATAAAAATGAGAATATTAACGGGGGTTGGGGAGGTTTATTCAGTAGGTGTTAACTGGTACTTATAATGAAAATATTGAGTGGAGTAAAACAAAATTATAGTGATAAGCATGGCAAAGATCAATAATTGGGGGCAGGACAAAGTAAGGGGGGTTTTAGCAAGAAAGGGGGGAGGGGACGGGGGGGACAGGGGGCATGTGAGAAATTTTGTGTGTGTGTGTGTGTGTGTGTGCATGTGTGTGTGTGTGTGTGTGTGTGTGTGTGTGTGTGTGTAAATGTGTAAGAGTGTAGAAACTATGATTGTGTGTGTGTGTGTGTGTGTATACATGTATGTGTGTATATATGTATATATGTGTGTGTGTGTGTGTGTGTGTGTGTGTGTGTGTGTGTGTGTGTGTGTGTGTGTGTGTGTGTGTCTATATGTGTTATATGTGTGTGTATATATATGTGTTATATGTGTGTGTGTGTGTTTGTATATATATATATATATATGTATGTATATTTGTATATATATATATGTGTGTGTGTGTATGTATGTATGTATGTGTGTGTGTGTGTGTGTGTGTGTGTGTGTGTGTGTGTGTGTGTGTGTGAGAGAGAGAGAGAGAGAGGAGAGAGAGAGGTGAGGTCGTGAGGGTTGCTGCTCGGCCCCCATACAGGTTCGCGTCAGGCTTCCGTACACAGCCCCACGCTCTGCCCGTACAACTGTACGGACGCCATACAGACAGCTTGCTTCTTCCCTGTGCAGCCCGGCCACATCTGCTCGTCCTTCGATCTTCATCCCCGCTGTATATCCGTACTCTCTGTCCTTTTCCGTACAGCTTGCCTCGCCGTTTTGCGTCAGCAGCCCCTTCCATCTTTGCATTCCGTACAGCCTCTGTGCATCCTATCTCCTTCCGTACGACTCAACCCCCTCAGACTCTCTTCCGTACATCCGTACGGTTTGTACATTCCGTACAGTTCGTACAGTTCGTTCTTCTACCCTGTTCCTTGTCCGTACAGTTCTGCTCCGCTTCTGCCATTTCATCAATCTCGCCCTGCTTCTCTTCATGGAGGACCAGTTCAAAAGTTACTCTCACAAGGAGTCGACCCGGGACTCCAAAAGACAGCAAGTTGATTTCTCTACTGCAGATTCTGTAGATGCTCACTATGTTTTTGACATGCTTAAAGATGAATTTCATCACAGCCGGAAGGAGTGGGCCAAACCTCCCTCGACCATCAAATATAAGTTGAAGCTGCCTTCATTGGTTGCTCCTCTTCGAAAGTTCTCTCAGCAAGCAGTTATCATTTTTTTCCCAGGAAAGTTACCTTCAGCAAATGATGTGGCCCAGTGGATTCAGGCATTGTTGGGAGGCTGCTTTGTTGAAGGAGTATACTTTGCTTCCAGGGGTTTTTATGAAGTGCATTTTTTGGATGCCTCATATCGTCAGCAGATATTGGAGATGTCGCCCTTATTCTATGGCAGACAAATGGTGCATGTCATGCCATGGTCGCCAAACAAGGATTATCAGAGCCTCATTCAACATCACTGCCCTGTATGGGTTGAGGTAGTGGATTTTCTGGACTATATGAGGGCTGAGTTACCAAGTTTGGCAGCCACTTTGGGGCAAGTTGTATGCCCACACTGTCCTTCGGGTAATCGAAATCGCTTTTGTATTCTTTGGGATACAGATCACCCAACCCCTCCTTCCATTGCGGTAGAAGTGGAGGATGTTCCCCTCGGTGAAAAATATTTTGATTTGAAATGGGGAGTTTTTGCAGGTGCTTGTTTCACATGCCATAAGTTTGGCCACCTAGCCTCACAGTGTCCTGCATTCCTGCATCAGCTCCCACCTACAACTATTGCTCCAGAAAATACTCCCCCCCCAACTTATGCCCTGGGGTCTAAGGCTATGCCTACCAAACTGGGTGATGTGGCATCCAAATCTGTCCCTTCCAAAGAAAATGTGGTTCAAGTTTCAGCCAAGCAAAAGGATAAGGGGAAGGGCAAAATTCTAGAATCTCATGCCTCTCCCCAGGGTGCCTGGCAGCAACCCAAAAAGGTATTCGCTCTCAAACCACGTCCATTACAATCTCACCATTGGGATGCTTCAACTTCTACCCCTGGTCAGACCTCTACCCCCGCTGACAGCCTTGCTTCTCAACTATGGGTTGATGTGTTAAAAAGGGGCATCCCTGTATGTGACAATGATGAGGATCATAGAGCTAATGATCCAAGAGGCCAGGTGGATGTTGATGTCATGGCTGAGGCCTGACACCTTATACTTTACTCTGCTTTTTGGTTTGACTGTACATATCTTCTATGTCTACTTCAATTACTTGCATTACTTACAATGTTCAGGGTCTTTGCAATGTCAATAAGTGGAGACTTTTCTGGCATTATGTACATAGAATGCATCCCGATCTGATCTCTTTACAGGAACACAACCAACACTTCTTGGTTGGCCAGCAAGGCCATTATGCTGGTTATGATATTTTTTATGCTGGTACAATGCACTTTTCGGGGGTTTGCATGCTGGTAAAACATGATATGCAGCCCACGCTTGCTTACAATGACCCTCAGGGTCGATGGATGGTGATCAGGTGCATCTGGCAGGCTAATCTCTATGAAATAGCATCTATTTATGCCTCACAAACCTCTATGACTAGAGCTCAAATGTGGGCCTCCCTCAAACAATATCCATGGCTGTCCAATGCTTTTTTGTGTGGAGACTTTAACAACTCGCCTGCCACTCAAGACAATACCACTCATCGTTCTCACATGACCCCCACTGAGCTTCGACATTGGGAAGATATGCTCTCATCCCTGCATGCAGAAGATCTATGGCTCTCAACAAGGGACAGAGATATGGGTTATACATATCATCACAATGCATTTACTCATTACTGGGCTCGACTTGACAGATGGTATTTGCTGCATGCTCAACAGTATGCTGATTTTACATGTACACTATGGGTTGATCACTCCCTCTTGCTATCTGATCATTTTCCAGTATGCTTGACATTATCAATAGCACGTCTGACAGATGATATGCCTTTTTTTGGTCGTCGCCTGCTCCATGTTAATAGTGCTTATTTGCTTCATCAACAATTTTAGAACATGGTGAGAGTGGCTGTCCGTCCCCTCCTCTTACATGCTCAGGAGGATATGGATTTTGCTTGGATCAGTCTTGCTCATCCCTTACAGGCTCTTATTCAAGATTATGGATGGAGTTACATGGGAAACCTCAGGCTCAAGCTGAAATGGGCTCAATCTCACAAGCAGCAAATGGATGCAATCAGTTCTCATAGGCAGCTTACCTCTTCTAAATAAGATTCTTGTGCTTATGCGGTTCATATCATCCACCAAAATGATCTTCGCAAATTAAAGAAGTGGCAAATCCGAGCTCGCATGAAACCTCTTTTGGATAAGGGTTGCTCCTCCAAAGCCTTTTTTAAAAGTCTCCATGCGGATAGGCAAAAGGAGGATATTTGCAGGATCAAGAAAGATGATGGCACCTGGACCACTTCCAAATCAGAATTGGAATCTCAATGTTCCAGTCATTTCCATCATCTCCTTTCTCTTCAGCCTGATCATATGATGCAAGTGAATGCAGCTAGGTCTCAATTTCTTATCCATGTCCAGCCCATATTGTCTCGGGAACAGGCTCATGCATTGGAGCAGCCTTTTATGCTTAGTGAACTGGATGATGCTTTGAGTCATCTACGCAAAAGCAGCTCTCCTGGTTGGGATGGATTGACTGTCGAATTTTTCCATGCATTTTGGGGTGATCTCAAGAACACTCTTCTTCTAATGATCAATCATGCTTGGGCAGAACAATCTCTTCCTCCATCTTGGAAACATGGCCTAGTCAAATTGATTCCCAAAAAAAGGTTGTGTGAGATGATGGCTGATTGGCGGCCTATATCTCTCATGCCTGTCATTTACAAACTCATTGCTAAAATGATTGTCCTCAGGGTTCGCTTCTTTTTGCAAGTAGGACTTCATCCTAGGCAGTATGGGTTTGTCCCCAGAAGGCAGATCACTGACAATATCTCCAATGCTTTGCTTGCGATTGAGTATGCCAAATATTCTAAACAAGATGTTCTCATTCTGCAAGTAGACATTGCGAAAGCATTTGATACTGTCCATTGGGATTTTATATCTCAGACTATGCATAAATTGGGATTTGGCCCTCGGCTCGTCCATGTCATCTACTGGCTCTATTCTCAGGCCACAGCGCAGTGCTTGCTTGGTGGTGGGTTGTCAAGAACCTCGACTATGACCCGCTCAGTGAGACAGGGTTGCCCTCTTAGTTCCTTACTGTATGCCATTGCTACCCATCCGTTACTGTTGCATATGGACTATCTTGCAGATATAGGACAACTTCATGGCTTGCAAATTCCAGGGGCACAGTCATTTCTTGCACAGGCATTTGCTGATGATTCATACTTTATGCCCAGGAATTCTCAAAGTGACCTTTCTCACTTGATGCATACATTGAATGACTTTGGCATAACTGCTGGACTACATATCAATTTTCAGAAATCAAAACTTCTAGCTTTGAAAGAAGCTGATTGGCATGCACTTCTCTGGCCAGGCCACATTATCTCCTCCCATACTATTGTGAGGCATCTAGGCTACCCCATTGGCTGGAATATTACCCCGCAACAACAGCTCAAATGGGTGCTTCAAAAGATCAACAAGAAGCTCGAATACTGTCATTTGTCCACTTGGCCTCTACATGTTCGACTTTGGATAGTACAGTCCATCATTATGGCATATGTGCAATTTTATTTGCCTCTTCTTCCCTGGTCTTTCAAGCATTTGGCTTCCTATATGTCCCAGGCTATGGAGATATTTTGGAAAAGCAAATCTCATAAAAAGGCTTTGCGACTACTACCTATGCAGTCTATTTGTTCACCCAAGACTCATGGGGGGCTGAATATTCTCAATCTCCAGGTTCATATGTTGGCAAGAAAGAGCACTATGATTGCTGATTTTTTTAAGCAAAAACAGCCATGGGCTATTATGTTAGCAGCTATGTGTGGAAACATGGCGTCCCATGCATATGGGCATTGGATTACAGATCACTGGGAAGCAGTCATGACCACATTTCAGGGGAAAATTCCTGGTTGCCCTGTTTCTACTGCTTTTATTCATGATTGGAAGAGAATTCTCTCATATGCAAAATGGACAGGTGCTTCCTCTCATCATGGTAATTCTTTTCGCTTGGAAAGCATCCATTGGAGCAAGGTGTTTGAATTGCCTCTCGCTTTACAGGCACCTATTAAAGCATACAATCTCATGAAATTGGGCATAAGATTTGTTGGCGATGTTGTGGATCAACAAGGTTGTATGCTTTCATTTCCACAAGCTTGCAGGACATTCTCCTTGGGTCTGCATCATAGGTCCATTTGGAGAATACTTTCAACTATGTTGCAGCCATTTGTTCCAGTTCCTCCACTGTTTGTACAGGACTGATTACTGGACTGGAATTTGACTTCCTTACCTCCTGCTACCCATACGCTTTCAATGCACATTTCAATGCACAATCTGACCTCCTCGAAGGTCTACAGATTTCTTCTTCCACCGCCATGGATTGATAAGCATGCCAACACTCTTTGGACTTTGGATAGGCCTTTATCTTGGTGGCAATCACGACTCATGAAAAGCTGGAAAGCCAAATTGCCATTGAAACCGAGGCTTTTCTTTTGGAGATGTATAGTGGGAGCTTTTTCCATTGGGGTGAAATTGGCAGCACGCCGCATTGCTTTCCCTTCCTGCCCCCGATGCTCTCATCACTGCGAGACAGTTCCTCACCTATTATGGTCTTGCCCACACTCTCGCATATTGATCACTTAGGTTTCTCATTTGCTGCGGCTTCGGTTCCCCTCTATCAGATTTGGGAAACTCTTCTAGATGTTTGGATGCCTCTCACCTCAGATGTCTCCATTCCTCCTCTTCTTTCACTGGACTCGCTTTTGGGTACTATGGACCATTTGGACACAGAGACTGCATTCTAGGATGGGTCAACAGTTTCCTTAGGCATATATTTTCTTCAGAATGTCCCTCAAGCAATCCTTATATGACAGTTTTGCTGCAAGGGACTTGGATGCTACTAGCCTTGAAGTGTTCTCTACCTGTTTTTGAGTTCTTCCATTGGGCTCTCTTTTGGAGTCTAATGTCAGTGTGTGGGAGACTTCCCATCTTGTAAATTTATGAGAATATAAATACCCAAAAAAAGTGTGTGTGTGTGTGTGTGTGTGTGAGATCTCTGGGATACTCTCCATTTTGGAGACTTTCCATCTTGTAAATTTATGAGAATATAAATATACTGCACTGGATTTACAAAAAAAAAAAGTGTGTGTGTGTGTGTGTATGTATGTATGTATATGTGTATGTATATGTATGTATGTATGTATGTACGAAAAATCCATATGCACCTTCATCTTTTCATTCTTTTGAGGCACTCCGATGATGATGAATAACCATTCTCTTCATTCCACATCATAAATCATGAGCAAACAACCATTCGCTTCATCCCACATCATAAATCATGAAACATGCTCTTAGTAACTGATCATTTTGATGTTGACCAACTTTGCATAGTTCAAGTTCATATGATACCTTTGTTTTTTGATAAGATTTGCATCTAGGACCAAAGGGATTTGATGTTGAATCAAAGTGGTTTGTACACACTTTAAGTTTGTGTACTCCCATTCAAAAACATTCTTGTATTGCAAGAACAGTTTGAAGGCTTGCTCGATAAACTATTTGGGTAGTTCTTTGTTGATATATATTAGCTTTGAATCCCTTTAGAACCTTTATTAAGTTTGTGTACTCCCATTCAAAAGCATTCTTGTATTGCAAGAAGAGTGTGAAGGCTTGTTCCATGAACTATTTGGATAGTTCTTTGTTGATATATATTAGTTTTGAATCCCTTTAGAACCTTCATTAAGTTCTTTGATTGTTGCCGTTGCATTTGTTGGTCTAATGAAATTTTATATTGAATTTTCCTTTGTCTGTCTTCATCCTTGATAAATCCCTTTGGAAACACCATTTTCATCTCCTCTTCATCCATTGGCATTTGTAATTCCACTCTCATGGCATCAATTGTAGCTATCATCATAATATTCATTACCAAAGGGCCATAGGCTTCATTTTTCTTACATGGTTCCAAGCACCTCTTCACTGCTCAACATGCATGCAAGTTTTCCATGCTCATATATCTTGCGATTAAGCTCAGATTCTACACTGGTAGCATCCGGACGCTAGCACGAAGGAAATATGCCTATTACTAAATGATGGATTCATAGTTCCCACAGCCCCCTTTTAAGATTGAACTTTCTCATGAACAATAAAATGAAGACAAATGCGGGTTCACATCTGGTACACATTGCATATATAATCAGTTAGACTTAAAATGAATTCCCAAAGGAAGAGTACTTCATTCATTGCTTTACCCTTTAAGAAATGTAGTACAAGTAGGTGCCACCAGATTGAACACACCCAACTAGATTGCTCCACATTTGGCACCCTTCGCTTTGTCTTCCTCCCATGTAAAAAGCTCTAGTACCCTCACACTATCTCTATCCACACACCAACAACAATGTGCACCTCTAACATCCTCTTTGTCCACAAGTGGTGCGGCAAGGTTGTTGGAGTGTGTCATTGTGAGAGTGAGTCAACACCATAACCGTTGCTCCTTACAACAACTACATCCTAGCCTATATATCAACTTCCCAACTTGACAAGTTCTACACAACTTCCCAACTTCCCAACTTGTCAACACATTATCAATGTGGGATTGATGACTTGCTACATTTAAAACTCGAATAGCATCCGCAACTAGCACCACCGGTTCCTTCACCACCCTTGATAAATAATTTTTGGCAAAATGCCCCTCTTTGTGACCAACGTAACAAGTATCCAGATCGCCTTGACATAGTGTATTGAGTTGCCTAGAAGTCGGGAAGCTCCTTCACCCTATCCCAAAATATCCATGCATTTTTTTCATCCTCTCAGCAAAAAGTTGCAAAAGGGGCTACCAACAAGGTACCTTTGCCATTAGCTCCAAAGAAAGAGTCCAAAACCTAGACTCCTCGAGACTCCAATTGATAACATCAGAGGACCTCCTTAACTTGCTCCAAATCCACAAGGGCAAGGTAGAAATCCTTCCCCACAAAAGTGCAAAATCCCCAATAGGTGCAACCATGTATCATTTAATTTTTAACATTTTGTTGCTTGAAGGACCTTGTAACCACTATGAAAGAAAATATTGATAAAATATTGATAAGTTGATGGACATAAACAAAGTAACAATCTACAACACATGGAGAGAGACGGATACCTACCACATAAAGATGTAATAATAAAGAATGTAGCACTATACAATTATGATTTACATAGAAAATGGAACAACTCCCTTCTTATTGCACACGTTGAAAAGGTAGTCTACAACATAAATGGCACCACAATACATCCTAACTTGCAATTCCCTATTCAAATTAGAAACCCAGTTCTTTTCTCTGGACATAATAAAAATAGAAACCTGCTTCACTTTCATAAAAAAAACTAATGATGCTTGCTTGCACTACACCCCAAGTGCAGTTTCTTGTGTTTAGAAATAATTTGTTGGTTGGAAAGCAAACCCTTACTTTTATAGACTAAGAGCCTTCAAACAAACCACACAAAATACTTTGGGGGAGTCAATATAATACTATGTGTTGGTTTGATCAAGCAAAATCAATAATAGATTCATGGATTTTGAAACCAAGAGAATATATTTTAGGAAGCATGGGTAATATTTCTCATGAAATACCACAAAATAATAGGCCGACTATGGCCTTTGTCTCCAATTTAAAAATCTTTAAGTTGAGCATTGCGATTTTTGAAAGGGGGATAGACTAGGACTAGCTCTCCTCAATATTACAGTGAGATATACCTCACGGTTCAGAATCTAACATGGGTCACTAAGTATACAACTTCCAAAACTTTTATCAACATATTATACAATGACACTGCAGTTTCTTACTTTTGGAAAAGTACTCCTCCTCAATAGCTTCCAAATAGGTTATGATTTCTGCAAACGTGGGTCTCTTGTCGGGAACTTCATCCGAACATGATTTTAGCCACCTGCAGTCAAACCAAACGTGTATCATGGAAGTTCAAGGAAAATTATATACACCATAGGATGCTTTCAGTAAATCATAGAACTTGACGATACTATGGCTAAATGCCTATCATGACAAATGTATGGAAAAGAAGTCCTACCTCTTCAACGGGATACTAGGAGGATTTTAAAGACCTTCCAGAAGACCAGAGAATTCTTATGGTATGTCATCTCAGAGCAAGTGGTAGAAGGACTGCACAAATTGATCTAGATTGGACTGCGGGAGATGGCGGACTGCATGGGACCATTATGTGGATGGGTGCTTTATTTGGAAAAGGGTTCCACTTCAAGTGGCTGGTATCACGATGTGGCAGGGAGGTGGAGATACCCCTTTTTTCTCATTCAGTTTGGTGGCAAATTGAAGACAGCATAGGATCATGATAATTCAGGATGCACATCTTGAGCCTGTAAGAGTAGTGCTGGTTTACTTTAGGCTGCTATGTTGACCCTCCTCCTGAGGATTTGTCAAGCAGTTCTTGGAGATTATGGCTGTGGTGGGGTCTCCATGAAGTGCTTGCAGTGGAGGGACTGGGAATGATTGTTGTAGAAAATCCTTTGAAAAGAATTCCTTACTTCAATTTACTGCTAGTAATGCCAGGAAATAATGCAATAGGCCCAAATCTGTCATGTCAAAGTTGTGACATAAAGCCGATTGCACTGCTGTAATTTGCTGCAAATCATTGCTAGTGAGTATGATATCATCCACATATAGTACCAACATGACTAATTCTGATTTTTTTTTTTTTTTCAAAAAAGAGACTTCTATTAAGTAAGAAAGAAACGCACTAGAGCAAGCTCTGTGCGGAAATACACCATGCTAAGCATGTAATAAAAACACCTCAGAGGAATGAGGTAGAAAGAAACCAAGGTTGAGGCTGAAAATGCCATCTCAACCCTGTAGAAGTCTCAGCAAAGAAGGTAGAGTCTCTCCAATCTTTGAGAAAAGTAACTCTCCTGGAGGAGGCTGCTCGAGATGATACTTGCATGGTCGCCCAAATGGCCATCAGAGTGTGTATCGTATCTGTCCAAGTACTGGCCAAGATCTGAGAAGGGTGAACCTGAGAACCCTCCAAAGCCTCAGTGCACCTGGCTCTCCAAATGTGCCATGCTGCAATGCTAGCTAGGATCTCCCATGGAGAGTCGACCGAGGAGTGAGCAGCCTTGAAAAGAGTGGCCGGAACATCCTCTAGAGAGCACGACTCCACAAGGTGTCATCGGATGTGAAGAGCCCAAGAGGAGTCAAGTCTCTCAAAAAATACATGGGGCTCTGAAAGATTAGCCAAGCCACTGATCCCCAAGTCATATAGAAAGGTAGGCGAACAAAAGTGCTGAAAAGTCTTGCAACCCCCTTCCATATGATTCTCGCATGTCTGCAATCCCATAGGCAGTGCTGTATTGTCTCCAAAGCAGAAAGGCAGCGAGGGCAAGAAGGGTCAGCTCCGAACTTGGACCTCCAATGGTTCACTGCTATCCCACCATGAATAAAAAGCCAAAAGAAGAGAGTGATTTTTCTATTCCGGTGGGATTTCCAGAGCCTCTGCCAAAAAATTCTCTGCAAGTCAGCAGAAATCTGAAAGTTCTCCCAATGAGGAGCTCTGGTAGGCTTCCAACCCCTAGAGCTGAGCTGGAATTTCCTAGCATTACTGACCGTGTAACGAAAGAAGGGGATGCCCTTCTCTCGGTACCCTTCATCTATCCATTCCCATACCCCAGGGTCCCACTGCAAAAACTTAATTGGGACACCTCCATAGAGCCACAGCCTCCATGAGCCAAGGGCGAGGAGAACCGGGTCAGGATCCAAGTACCACTATGAAAGAGAGCCCTCTAAGAAATCCCAGTCTACTCTGTCGTAAGCTTTCTCAAAGTCCAAGAGTAGAATGGCCAATCTCTGGCGGCTCTACATGGCCCATTCTGAGGCCTCCCAAAATGAGAAAATATTATCAAAAATACTTCTACCATGCACAAACCCTGTTTGCGTGTCATGAATCAAATTTGGAAGAAAAACCTGTAGCCGCAGACTGATGGCTTTCGCCAGAATCTTGTAAAAAGTGCCCAAAAGAGTGATGGGTCTCCATTGAGACACAAGATTCCTATTACCCCCCTTTGGGATGAGATGAATGAGACCATCTATGAGTGAGTCCAGCATCTCACCAGAGTCCCACACGCCCTGCAGGGCTGATGTAATGTGATCACCAATCTGCTCCCAAAAAGTAATAAAAAAGGAGGGGGTAAGTCCATCTGAACCTGGGCACTTGCCCTTGTGAAGGGCAAGTAATGAAGTCTTGAATTCTGCATTGGTGAAAGGTGCATCTAGAGAAACATACATCTCATCCTTCACCAATACAGGGATACACTGCCAAATAACCTCTCTGGCATCATCGATGGCTTGTGTGCCTGGATCTGCAGTAAGAAGGGATGCAAAAAAATCTGAAGCTACACGCATGACAGCATCAGGATCTGACTGTAACACCCCGTCTGAGTCAAGAAGCTGCGAAACACTATCTCTACTATGTCTGGGCCCATGAGTAGAGAAAAAGTGTTTGTTGACCCTGCCACCCATCTGAATCCAAAAGGATTCCCGTACATGAAAGGCATACTCTGCTCTCTGATCCAACAATGTCTGCAAATGAGCCCTTGCTGCAGCAAGGCGCTCCTGAATCCAAGCATTTGTGGGCCTCTTCTGCTCTTCCCTCTGAAGGGACGCTAACTACTGGCGTATACCAATCTCACATCTGAGAATCTCACGTCTCCTAGAATCAGCAACTGAATGATAATAGTCACTAATTCCGAATAAGGCTGCAGCTACCTGAGATGGATGGACAGCTCCACCCTGTATGTGAGAAACCCAAATCTGTAAAATATCCTTCGTGAGGCTCTTCTCTGCATAAAAAGCATCCAGAATCCTGACACTGGCAGAGCGTCCTCTCCGATGAGGCTCACGAATCTGCAACACCACTGGAAAATGATACGAGGTGGAAACCCCAGTAGAAATGCATATAGATCCTCCTCTATCAAGTGCCCAATCGTCTACATAAAATCTGTCAATCCGTGCATGAATGGGCATGTGTATTCTCCTGTTCGACCAAGAGTACAAGAGTGACTGTGGCATAATATGAAAGGCATCATCCAACCAAGTGTCTCTGCCACTAAACTAAAAGAGAAAGGCATCCCAAGCTGCCCTCTCCAAAGAATGAATTCCACCTAGTACCTACTTTATTTATGTTGTGGTTGCCCTTTTGTTACAGGAGGAACAAAGCCGTGTTAGTTCTATTAAAAACTTGCACATCCACATATTCATTGAAGCTTTAAAAAACATGTGAAGTTGTTTTACAAAGATTGCAACTGGAAGAAACTACGATTGACTTTACACATTAGAAATGCGAGTAGATATTGCTATATTAGATAATTGGTTGGCACTTTGCATTTATCACTTAGCACTTTGTTTTTGTGGTGGGTGATGTCTGCCTCCCTTTTTGTCTGAAGGCAACTCAACCATGTTGAAGTCACCACCAATGATCCAAGAATCTGCAATGGGGGCCCAAGAGAGTAACTCCTTCCAAAAGGAGATCTGCTCCCCTCTGTTGTTGGGAGCATAAAGATTGAGAAGACCAATCTTACGCCCTCCAATCAAAATAATGATCCATTGAGCTCTAGAAGGGGAGATAATACCATGACCAGCAACCAAGGGGAGGATAGAAAGAGAGACCGAAATGCAAGTACCTCCCCTTGCGCCCATAGCAGGCGACCAGAAGGTATGTCCTGAAAGCAGTTTGCCAGACTTAGAGCAATCACTGGCATCCAGCTTGTGTTCCTGGATAAAAAGGATATCAATAGCACCTCCAGTGACGCCTGGATGAAGCTGGTTCCAGATCAGCTGCCTACGGCGACGGTCTGGAACTCCGCCTAGGCCCTGTATGTTCCAGCTGACTATCCTCATCGACAGGAGGATGCTGGATGGAAAGGCTTACCCGACCTAGTAGAGGAGACCAGCTTCCCCTTGGCGGAAACACTCCTGCTGAGGGCAGGAAACTCAACAGGTGAAAGGATCCCCACACCTGCTGAAAGGGAGGCCCTTTCAGAAGGAATCCTAATGATCGGGACCCCTAAGGTGGAGGGCACAAACTCCTCATCATCCATGAAAGTCGCCGAATCTGCCAGTGCCGAAAAGAATTCCTGATAAGCAAGTCTGGCCGAGGAGTGCGAAGAAGACCTGCACTCGTGGAAGATGGAGGAGAAGGACCTGCCAGGCCTCTATCAGCAGAACTGGAGCTGGGGGTTGAGGAGGCCTATGGCTGGGGTGAAGAGGAATCAGGAGCCCTCATCTGCGCCTACACTTTCTCGGTTGTCCTGACTGTGGCAGGAACAGTCTGCGGGGAAGAAGTACCTGTAGTCCCCTCGTGGTCAAAAACCAAGGGGTCAAAGACCAAAGTGACTGGGGCTGGTGGATCTAAAGGCCCCTCTTGATGTGAAACTATAGTGTTTGGGACTGCAGCAACATCCACCTCTGGAGTCTGGAAGGCGTCTGTCTGAACAGGATCAAAAGTCTCCTCCTAAGGTAAGGGAGCCGCTCTGATGGCTCTCCATCGTGGTACTGGGTGTGCTGCGGGCATTGGGCGCCCTGCTGCCCCTGGTGGTCCTGGGGTGCACGAAGCAGGGTGCCCTGTTGCTCTTGGTGGTCCTGGAGTGCGTGGTACAGGGTGCTGGGGAGGTGCAGTCCTGGTAGTACGTGAAGGAGCCGCACCAGAAGACCTCTTGGGTCTTTTTCTCTTTCTTGGGCAGTCTCTAGCAAAGTGCCCAAGGGTCCTGCAAATCCTGCACTGGTCCTGTCTACCTGAAATCTCGACTCTCTGTCGAAAGAGAGAGCCGTCTGGATGCTGAAGCATAATGTGGTCATCTGAGATGTTAGGGTCAGAGACAATGACCCTAACATGAGGCAACCCGTCTGCACTGACAGCCTCTGCCAAGGAAGAAGGCATGCCAGGAAGGGAGGGGATCTCCTTGACCACTCCGAATGTGGCTCCGATAGTGGCAAGCAGTCGATGGTAGACCTGAGGAAGACCAGGAAACCTAATGAACAGTGATGTGACCTGCCTGTCCTTCTCGACCGGATCGAAGCCCAAGGTGTAGGGCAAAAGAAAGATCCTCCTCGAACCCAAAGCAAGGGGATTAGCTTTGAGAACAAGGGCTGTGGACTCGTGGGAGTCGAAAACCACTTAGAAGAATCCACGTCCCAAAAGTCGAATATCCCTGAGGTGAGGGGCGAGGTCTCTTGGTAACGCCGACAGCATCCAATCTCTAGCCTGTGATCTGGAAGGGTGTGACCCAAAGATGCGGGCAAAAAGTGATGTGGAGCCCTCTAATTCCACATCTTTCTTGAGCTGCTGCAGCTCGTCTTTTGAAAAAATGACGGTTCTCGCGACTAGTGGAGGTGGACGGAGATTGGCTGAATGGGGATCCATTCGCCAATCGATGTGAAAAGGCCGATTCCAACACTGAAAAAGCTCCGTCCATGAAACTACTGCCAAGGACGCCCTGAACGCGAGCGCAGGAAGAAGGAGAAAGAGGGGGTAGGAGAGAGGGGAAGGGAAGGGAAAGAGAGGGGCAGGAAGAAGGAGAAAGAGAGGGGAGACGGAGGTAGGCTGAGGGGGAGGTGTGGGGAGCTGAGATAGGGAGGAAGGGGGCAGGGAGGGAGAGGGAGGAGGTTTTTTTTTTTTTTCTTTTTTTTTTAAAACTCTTTTCTTTTTTTTCTTTTTTTTTCCGGGGGGGGAGAGCGTGGGGGAGGGAGGGGGGCGGGGGGGCTGGCGGGGGAGAGGGAGGGCGGAGGAGAAGGGGGCAACGGGGAGGGGGAAAGCAGCGGGGCGGGAGAGGGAGGGCGAGGGGGGGGGCGGGGGGAGGAGAAGGGGGCGGGGGGGCTGGCGGGGGAGAGGGAGGGTGGAGGAGAAGGGGGCAGCGGGGAGGGGGGCAGGGGGGAGGGTAGAGGAGAAAGGGGCAGCGGGGAGGGGGGCAGCGGGGGGGGGGGGGGGGGGGGGGGCTGGCGAGGGAGAGGGATGACGGGGGAGGAGAAGGGGGGCGGGGGGCTGATGGGTGGGGGAGAGGTTGGGCGGGGAGGGAGAGGTAGGGGGTAGCGGGGGGGGGAGAGGGAGGGCGGGGAGGAGGAAGGGGAGAGGGAGGGTGAGGGAGGAGGGAGAGGGGCTGGCGAGAGGGGAGGGAGAGGGGGCTGGCGAGAGGGGGGGGGGGGGGGGGGGAGAGGGGACTCTCCTTTGCAGAGGGATTTTTGCTGCAGAACATACAGATTTGGCTCTGTATGAGTGTTTACGAAGC
Organism: Dipteris shenzhenensis; assembly: GCF_047967505.1. Lineage (NCBI taxonomy): Eukaryota > Viridiplantae > Streptophyta > Polypodiopsida > Gleicheniales > Dipteridaceae > Dipteris > Dipteris shenzhenensis. The sequence continues at coordinate 21,059,602 of NC_141602.1, read as the reverse complement.
CCTGGGATAGCAAAAACTGATGTATCTTCTGATACCACGCACGAGGTGCTTGCTTCAGCCCATATAGAGCCTTCCTGAGCTTGCATACCTTGTGCTCTTGTCGCTTTACCTCAAAACCTTGGGGCTGATGTACATAGACCTCCTCTTTAAGATCTCCATTGAGGAAAGCGGTTTTGACATCCATCTAGTACACTGACCAACCATAAAACGCAGCAAGAGAGATGACAAAACGAATGGTGGTCATCTTAAGTCTCATCATAATCTATCCCCTCCTCTTGTGCATGCCCCTTGGCAACCAAACGGGCTTTGTATTTCTCAACTGTGCCATTTGAATGGTATTTCACCTTATAAATCCATTTCGTGCCAACCACATTTTTCCCAATGGGCCCATCAACCAAGTCCGATGTGGCATTCTTCTCAATGGATTTAATCTCAGCTTCCATAGCTTTCTGCCATGCCGGATTATGCTGAGCATCCTTGAAGCTTTGAGGCTCATTTTCAGCTTCCATCACCGAGGTCATCAAAGCAAAATTGACATTTTTCTGATTTTTCTGAGTGCTGGCCCTGGTTTTCCCCAAAGTAGGCTGATCCTTAGCATCTTGAATAGTCAACCTTGCCCAACGTGGAATAGATTTCTCTGCTGTTGTACCACTCAAGGCTGCATCAACATCTTTAGTGGCCTCATGACGTTGATAATGCCTCCAAACATGAGGCTGTCTATTCTCATTAATTGACTGCAAATCTGAAACATTTGAGGGAGAGCCATCCTCAACATGTGGCAAGCCATCTGAACTATGAGAAGTAGAAGGGGAAGCATCAAGAGACTCCATCTCATCATCCTCAAACTGGATGATGTCCAAAGGGGTGTCATCGTATGGTGGCAAGTCTACACTAGCGGGCTGCATACACTCATTCTCAGCAAAGAGAACATCTCTACTGATTATTACTTTCCTAGTAGCGAGATTATAAAGCCTAGATCCCCTGCTTTCAGTGCTATACCCCACGAAAATGCATTTGACACTCTTGTCATCAAGCTTTGTCCGATGTGCTTTTGGAACCAAAGCATATGCCACTCAGCCAAAAACTCTAAAATGACTAACCTTTGGCTTAAAGCCGTACAAAGCCTCAAATGCAATCACATTAACCAAAGCTTTGGTAGGGCATTTGTTCTGAATATAAGTGGCTGTCACAACTGCTTCTCCCCAAAAAGCCTTTGAGACTCTCTTGAATTTCAGCATGCATCTCGTCATTTCCATGAGAGTACGATTCTTCCTCTCACAGAGTGGATTATACTGTGGTGTGTAAGGGCATGTCAAGTGATGTTGAATCCCATGTTGCTTCAAAAATACCTGAAATGCATGTGACATGTACTCTCCCCCTCTATCGAAGTTGAGTGTTCCAATTCTAGAATTGGTTTGGTTCTCAGCCATAGCTTTGAACTCCTGAAACCAATAGAACACCTCAGATTTTTCCTTCATGAGAAAAAGCCATGTGAACGTGGAGAAGTCATCTATAAAGGTCACAAAGTACCTTGGTCCTCTATGCGTGGGAATAGTCATGGGGCCACATACATCATTGTGCACTATCTGCAATACTTCGGTTGCCTTGACCCAATTCTTGCCTTATTTACTGAATGGCAAGCGATGCAATGTGCCAAGTGCACACCCCTCACACACTTCATTTGCTGGTTGCTGTAATTTTGGCATTCCCTGAGTCTGCAATACTTCGGTTGCCTTGACCCAATTCTTGCCTTATTTACTGAATGGCAAGCGATGCAATGTGCCAAGTGCACACCCCTCACACACTTCATTTGCTGGTTGCTGTAATTTTGGCATTCCCTGAGTCATATTATTGTTGTACAAGTAGGACAATGCCCTGTGATGGACATGTCCAAACCTGGCATGCAATAAATCAGCCTGGGAAGTGTTTGCTACAGCCAATACCTTCTGATCATAAGGCTGAGCATCAAGCTTGTATAAGCCTCTGTCATATGTGCCTGTTGCTACAACCTCATACCCTTTCTTTGGATCCTTGATCCTGCATTGGTTATCCTGAAATTCGACCAACACATGTTGATCATGGGCAATGTTTGAAACTGAAATCAGATTTTGCCTCAAATCTGGAACATACCAAACATCTCGGATATACTTAACTTTCCCATTATCAAGCTGAATGGGAATGTGCCCAACTCCGATGATGTCTTGAGAAGCATCATTGGCACAGGTAACCTGTCTGCCATGAACAAGTGTGATGCTCTCAAACCACTCCTGGCGAGAAGTCATGTGCTTAGTACCATTACTGTCGATATACCATGTATCACTTGCAACAAGGGAAGCATCCCCTGGTTGATTTTCAGCATTCAAATCCTCCCTGGCATCCATCTTCTCATTAAATGCAGCAAACACAAAATCTCTATCACCTTGGGCAAGATGAGCTTCACCATGTGCATCTGAAGCACGAGTTTCAGTGGGGGCAACAAAATTACTGCTAGAGCTGTCCCTTTGCCTCTTCTTTTCATTGGCAATCCTTCTTTGACACTCTGCGATGTAATGCCCTGGCTTCTTGCAATAATTGCATTTGCCCTTTTTCTGATTTTTGCTTGAACTGCTTGCATTCCCCTCCTTGGGCTGAGTTGTATGGCTGTGTTTTGGCTCAAACTTTTTTTAAAATTTGCCCTTTCCACCCATGGCAAGCACTTGCTCACCTTGACGAGAGGCTTTGGCAAAATTTGAGCATCTCTCCTCTTTTTGCAACAAAAGCCCAACTAACTCATCGAACGAGAGTGGGGCTGTCCTGAGAACAATGGTCAATGAAGTGACGAATGTGCCATATGAGGGTGCTAAGCTATTGAAAGTAATAGAGACGAGTTTCTTGTCTTCTATTTCCTCATCAATACTTGCGAGCTGATGACGTAGACTAGTGATCCTAGCAATATGATCAGTGATGGCTTGGCCTTCTTGCATCTCGAGATCCTTGAGCTGATTTGTCAAGGCAATGGCGCTTGCCTCATTCTTAGCATGATACATGTTTGCTAATCTTTCCCATGCTACCTTTGCATCCTTGCACGACTTGATGGTCGTCATAAAGCGCCTCTTCACATTTGTGGCAATCAAAATATTGCTTGGGCACTGCGGCAGTCAAACTTCTTCTGCTCCTCCGTCGATGCTATGGGACTAGCAGGAGGGGCTGTAACAGTCTGCTGTCTACCTGTAGTCTGACCCGAAGGTGTGCTGGATGTAGATGAGCCTGCTGGCCTCACCTCATCCCCACTAACAATATCCCACAAGCCCTCACCAACCAAGATGTTCTTATGCATGAATGACCACAAGGCATAGTTTGGTCCATCCAGCTTGTCACCCTCGGACAAATTGCCAAAACTGTATGAAAGAGTCGACATGATGTATAATGGAATACCCACAAGCTACAAATGTACCTGCAAAAAGAACTGCAAGTCCCAAAAGTGCAACTCACTGCTGCAAATGTCTAACTGGCTGCTATGAAATGCCACTGATTGCACAATGCAATCACTGTAAAAATGGCATCAACCAATCACTGCACTCTGCTGCAATCTGAAGTGCAATCCCAAACTGAAAATGCACAACCCAATTGTGAAATAGCGCACCCACGAGTGCTCAAATGCATTCAACGGAGCTCAAAGGCATCCACAACTATAGAGTAACTGCAAATGCACCCAACAATGCAGAGTATCTGCAAATGCACCTGAGAGTGCAAGAGTATGGACTGCAAAAACAGTCTCTAAGTGAAATACATAGCTCAAAACACTTACTGAAAGTGCACCTTGGCCCGAACCACCTGCAAAACAGTCCACTGACTGTGTGGGCACGCTGGAGATGATAAAGGAGCTTAAGTGAGCTGCTTGGAGCTGACTGAAGCTGTTGGGAGTACTTCTGAACACAATACACGTGTAGAGAAGAGCCTGGAGCTGTTGGAACACACCCGGGAGAGGCTGGAGCTGAAAAGAGTCCATATCTGAGCAAAAACGCTGAAAAACAACCGAAAACTACTCGAATCGCCTTCTAACAAGTCGTACGGACTCGAAATCAAGTTCCGACACATCGTACGGACTCCCGGCATTGTCGCGCAACTGTATGGACAGATCCGTACAGATTGTACATACGTACGGACAAAAAACAAAATCCACCCCCCGTGCCTGAAATGGTGCGGGACATGCTTGTTTGTATGCGGGCAGCTCAGAAATTTTGAAAAACGTTGAAATCGGACCTCAAAAGGTCAAAAAACGGCCGCTGGACTGTTGGAGCTACCTCAAACAAAAGCTAGTGAGCTGAATGTGAGAACTAAGAACGCGCACTAGAGCACCAAGCTTGCAAGAGTCTGGAAGAAAGCGCAAGAATGGGCTCTAGAGACAGAAGCACTCTGATGCTAAATGTAGGAATAAAGTGGAGACAGGTTGTGAACACAAGTGAGCAAGAGTGCACACACAAGAAAGCTCCAATAGAAATGTTCCTGGTTTACATAGTACCCAAGTACTACTGGTCGACCACAGGGTTGACTTTATGCCTACAACACCATATCTTTGTAATCTCTTACACCCCCGCCCTTTCCCCCCCGCCACCCCAGCCCCTACACTCGTCCCTTCTCTCCGCCACCCCAGCCCCTACCCCCAGCCCCTACCTCCGCCCCTTCAGCCCCTACCTCCTCCCCCCTTCCCCTCCCCCTCCTTCGCCCCCCCCTTCCCCCTCCTCCCTTCTCTCCTCTCCCACCCCTTCAGCCCCTCTGCCTCTCTCCTACCCTCCTCCTTCATCCCCTCTCCTCCATTCCATCCCCTCCCCTCTAAACCTCTCCTTTTAAGCCTTCCCCCCCCACCTTCTTCCTCTTCTCCGTCTCACCCTCATCCTCTTCTCCTAAGCATTTTTTCAATCAAACAGAGCTCATTAGTGTTCGAGTCGGCCTTTCCACCCCGATTGACGATGGCTCTGCCTTCAGTCAATCCTCGACTGCTTCCACTGGCCACGAAAACCATCACCTTTTCAAAAGACGAGTTGCAGCAGTTTAAAAAAGGACATCGCTCTTTGCTCGTATCCATGGGTCCCACCCTTCCAGGTTACACGCCAAGGATTGGATGCTCACCGCTCTACTTGGAGACCTCGTAGGGCACCTCACAGATGTTCGTCTACTTGGGCGAGGTTTCTTCCAGATTGTTTTTGACTCCTCGGAGGTAGCAGATACACTGCTTCAGGCTAGCCCATTAGCACTGAGTTCTAGGAGGATTTTTTTGACCCCGTTTTCATTGGGGTTTGATCCTGTCGAGGAGGACAGCCGAACGACGTCACTCTTCATCAGATTTTATGGCCTTCCTCAGGTGTACCACTAACTTCTACATTCCATTGGACCCGCCTTTGGGGTGGTTACTGAGATCCCCCCTCTCCTTGAGATGCCTTCTTCAGCACTAGAGGTAGTCATGTCTGATGGGGTACCGCGTGTTAGGGTCATTCTCTCTGACCCTAACATCTCGGATGACCACATTATGCTTCAGCGTCCAGATGGCTCCTTCAAACAGAGAGTCGAGATTGCAGGGAAATAGGAACAGTGTGGGATTTGCACGACTCTTGGGCACTTTGCCAGAGATTGCCGAAGGAAAAGAAAGAAGAAAAGACCTAAAAGATCCACGGGTGGGCGTCATAGCTCCACCTGACTTGGACCTTCCTCACGACCAGCTCCTTCCGCTTCATGCATTGCTAGACCTTCGACTTCACAGCCAAGACCATTAGCCTCTCGTCCTAGTACTTCTACAACATAGCCAGGACCATCAGCCTCTCGTCCCGATACTTCTTTAGCGCGGACAGGACAATCGGCATGTCTTGTTTTGGTCGTCCCCCGTTGGGTGCCTGTCAAAGTTGGGGAGCCAGTTCCACCTCACGCCACCACCGATGGCGCCACAGACCCGTGTCTTCAAACAAGAGACATTCCTGTCCTGGTTCCAGGTGCAGATGAGACTGCTCCTGCCACTTCAGGTGGTCGTGTAAAGCAACGCTCACCTAGGGAGATCCTCTCGGTAGAGACTCGTGCCTTACTTGAGAACAATGCCAAAGTCGTGGCCGAGGTCATGCACATTTAGGCCGAGGTCATGTAGCATGCTGAGTTCTTGCAACACCCCCCTCCATCTCCTACATGTTTGTCTACATCTCACAGCAATTGGTTGAGTTTGAGGCAAAGGATAAGTTTGTACCCTCTATGCTCAGGAAGCACATCTTTCAGACATCCGTGGACAGAGTTTTCCCTTCAGCAGGTGTGGGTGCGCTATCCCTAGTTGACTTCCCTCCTCTTGATAGGAGGAACATTTTGCAGAAGAGAGTGATCTCCGCTACCAGGTCAGGCAGGATCTTCCATCCGGCCTCCTCTCGCAGATGAGGATTGTCAGTTGGAATGTTCAGGGCCTCGAGGGTGTACCTCACCGCCCCCGTAGACAGCTGATTCATAACCAACTTCATCCAGGTGTTACTGGGGGACCCATGGATATTCTGATGATTCACAAACACAAATTGGATGTCAGGGATTGTGCCAAGTCAGGTAAGCTTCTTTCAGGCCATATTTTTTGGTCACCTGACTTGGGCACCAGGGGAGGTACTTGCATCTCTATTTCTTCTTCTATACTCCCCTTAGTGATTGGACAAGAGATCATGGTCCCTTCCAAAGCTCAATGGATTATACTTTTGATTGGTGGACATAAGGTTGGTCTTTTAAATCTTTATTCACCCAATTCTAGAGGGGATCGTGTTCTTTTTTGGAAGGAATTGCTCTCTTGGTCACATATTGCAGATGCTTGGATTATAGGGGGCGATTTCAACATGGTTGAAATGCCCTCAGACAAAAGGGGTGGTAGGGAAGGTGGTATTCACTCCCTAGAGAGAGCAGCCTGGGATGCCTTCCTTTTTTAGTACAGTGACAGGGATGCTTGGCACGATGATGCTTTTCACACTCAGCCACATTCTCTCCTGTTTTCTTGGTCGAACAGGAGACTGCAGATGCCTATACATGCACGGATTGACAGATTTTATGTGGATGATTGGGCTCTTGATAGAGGTGGTACTGTTTGCATTGCAACTAGGGTGTCCACTTCGGATCATTTTCCAGTAGTTCTGATGGTCTCAGATTCTCATGTGAGGGCCGCTCTGCCAGTGTTAGCCAATCCGCTGAACTGGATTGACACAGATGACATGCCGATCACACAGTCCACTTGGTGGGGAGCGTTTTCAGGGACGGGCATTCCGTACAGATTATTGCCATGTAGGATGCACATGAGGATACCCTAGTCTTTGATGTTCAATTGGGAGGCAGACTTATCAGATCCTCTGATGATATTCTTTTGGAGGTTGCCTTTCAGCCTGTTAGGATTGCAGGTTTCATGGAGTGGGGCACGGACTCACAGTAGTATCTTGACCCCGATCCTCTTCTCTTTGTGCTAGGGGAGACTCCAAGACCAGAGTCTGGTTATATGATCTTTATATGACCTGGGGTTCACTGGCTTGGTTATCTCTTACTAGCCCTCACGTGTTTTTCGAGGGACATGATCTAGATCCAGCTCTCATTGTACACGGCGACACTCAGTGAGTCTTGTTCCTTCCAGGATGTTCCCTTCACTTCTTTCAGAGCTGCTCATGCCTCAGTAGACACGTCTTGGGAGATTCTGGCTAGCATTGTAACTTGGCATATTTGGAGAGCTAGGTGTACAGAGACTATGGAGGGTATCCAGGTTCACCCTTCCTAGGCTATGGCCAGTATTTGGACCAACACAATACACACTCGGATGGCCATCTGGGCGAGCATGCAGGGATCCTCTGGAGCAGCTACTGCTAGGAGAGTTGATCTCCTTTCTTCTCTGAGTCTTCCTCAGGGTTGAGGTGGCATTTTCAGCCTCCGCCTTGGTTTTTATTAGCTCATTTTGAGCCATTTTTTCCTCATGCATTGCATGATGTACTCCCGCATTTGAGCTTGCTTTCACGGTTTTCATTCATACTTAATGAAGTAATTTTCTTGGAAAAAAAAAAAGAACACAAATGGTTCTCTCCACAACAGAAACACTTGATTTTAGATGAATCACTCCTCTCTTTACCATTCTTACCTTTGTCCTTCTGCTCGGGACACAAAGGTTTCCCGTTCGGTCGGTTATGAGCTACGACCTGGTTTGCTGACACTTGTCGATTTTTGCCATTAAACCAAGAGCCTGAGTCATCATGACCAAATTTGGTGCAGGTATTGCAATACTTAGTCTTGCATTCCTCTTCCACATGTCCACCTCTAGAACATTTGTTATACCACTTCTCATTGTTTTCTGTCTTACCTCTAATGCCCAATTTTTTAAAGGCTTTCTTGAGCTCGATTTTTAGCTTATCCTTCTTAGTTGGAGTCTTCTCAGTCTTACTCTCAACATCCTTCTTCTTCAGTTTGTTTTCTGAACCCTCACTTTTCTCCAAAGCAACAGCTCGGTTCAACAGTTCCTCATACGTTCTGGTTAGATTGACTATCTCTGGTTTGCGTAGATCAACCTGGGTACATCCTGTGAACAAGGCTCGCATAGACTCGTCATCTGAAACTATACTCAATTGATTGATAAGGGCTCTCATCCTAAGCACAACATCTTGGGCGGACTCGCCTTTATTATGCTTCAGTTCACACTCAACTTTGTTCTCACGTCCTCTTCATTAATCTCTAGTCAGAACCTTCGCAAGAAAGCTTTTGACATGGCATACCAATCGGGGAAATACCCAATTGGAAACTGATTGAACCACCTTTGAGCGTTCTTAATCATATCCTTGTCGGCCGACTAGGTTCTCCATGTGTTGTGAGAGGAACTCGAGCAAACTGCCTTAGTTGATCTTCATTCACCTTAGATCTCAAATGGATACTTTGTCCATCAGCTGTAGCCGGTCTTCTGGCTTCATATCTT